>NC_140936.1:41053812-41103812 GCF_014529385.1 Adiantum capillus-veneris | reverse complement strand
TTGGTGTACACAAGATGGCTAGAACAAAAGCCACTGCAAGGAAGGCAGGCAAGGGTCCAGGATTAGCATCGAAAGCAAGTGGTAGATCTGCAACCCCAAAGAAAAGACTTGGAAAACCAAATAAAATTCTGAAAGGGCCAAGGATGAAGAAGCTGCAAACCTGTATGGGACTTTTCAGAGAAATCAGAAAGGCACAGAAATGTGTAGATTTATGCATACCAAAGCTGCCCTTCCAGAGGATGGTGAGGTCCATATGTGATGAAGCTACCTGGGGCACCAAAAGGTGGAAGGTGGTGGCATTAATGGCTCTACAGGAAGCAGCAGAGGACTTCCTACTGGAGTACTTCAGTGACATGACCATTGTTGCAGCCCATGCCCACAGGGTTACTATAATGGACAAAGATAGTGAGACATTGAAAAGAATAAGGTGGAGGTATGACAAACTGCTGGTCCCTAATGTCTGCAAGGATAAGAAAATGAGGGAAATTTTGTTATACCCCCCGGAGCTAGTGCCACAGCTCACAGTTGTAGATGTCACACATGATGTGAATACAAGGTCAAGGGCAGAGACTATTGCTCGCCAAACAGAGGAAATGAGGGAAGCAGAGCTTAAGGAGAAGGCAAAAGTAGCAGTGGAGTCCCAGAAACAAACAGAGTGCAATGTGACCCTGTCTATAGAGGCAATGATCAAGAAACTCTACTTTCAATGAAGAATGGTTTGCTTGCAGAGATACCATTTGTAGATGGAACCAGAAAGCTAGCTCTGGAAAAGGTGGACATTGATTTATTGCAGAATCCAGATGCTGAGATTTCAGACACAATTATCTATGCTTGTCTTAAGTAAGTGTTACTATCTTGCTAGCTTTGAAAACTCAGATAATAGGTTTGCTAACTCAGGTAGAGTCTCTGCAGCCTGATCAAAAGTCAACTCCCATTGCACACTCACACAGAGGTGTTTCTCCTTGATCCACAAATTTCTGTAATTATTAGACAAAAGAATAGTCCATCTAGGACCTTTGAGAGCTGGTTTCTCCACTGTGCTATGCTGGAAGTTACTGTGATCATCTTCCCATATGAGAACAACCATCACTGGAGTCTCATATGCCTTGATGTTGACCAACCAGCAGTGTGGGTGTTCAATTCAATAAAAGGAACCCACCCTGAAATTAGGCTGTAAGTGTTTTGTATCAGAAAGTGTTTATTATAGATATCCATGTAAATTTGAAGCCTCATGCTAACATCTTGACATTGCTTTGTGCAGTTGTATAAAGAGGTTGTTGCTTGCCTATGGCAAGCTATGTGGAAGGTATGAACTATACAAGGCCCCAATCAAAGAAGTACCTGTCCCAAATCAAACCGATGGAAATTCTTGCGGCTGGAGATGTCTTCTCCATGCAGAATATGTCCTGCAAAGCTACTTTGCATTAAAACCTTTCATGACTAAGGTACCCATTTGGCAATGCATTCAGTTAGTTTTGGTTTAGTCTATAAAAGAATTCTCATCATGTGGTCTTTCAATTTTGCAGAGTGCTTTAAAAAACTACACATATGATTATTTGCAAAGATACCGGGTAAGTTTAATACAGCACCTGCTTACCATGTCTAGCCCTAGAGAGCTTGAAGATAGCGGCTTGGATGAGCGCACTATTGATCTTACAAAACATGACGTGCCACCACGACAAACCCCTACATCCGATACAGTGGAATCGCATTGGGCCGAGGGTGTCATATCAACAGAAGATCAAAGAGTCGAGGATGAGGAAAGGACAAATGAGCATATGGAAGCTGCTAAGGTTCAACTGGAGGAGACAATGAAAGAGCCAAGTCAGCCAGTGGAAGAGCCAAAAGAGCCTATGGCTGAAACCGAAGATGAGGAAAGCAGGCCTATAGATGAGCAAAAGGATATGGATGAGGAAATCAGGCCTAGGGATGAGCAAAATGATATGGATCAGGGAAGGATGTATGAGGCAAGCCGATCAATCTTGAATCAGGCAGAAAGGGCCATGGGGGAGACCCCTGATGAAGACTTGAATGATGACAATGAAGATAAAGCGGAGGAGAGCAACAACGACATGAACACTACAGAGACCCAGTATGGACCCTTGCTACCTGTAGATTCGGTTGTTCCGGTAATGTCTATTCAAGTATGGCAAAATATGTTCAGCTTCTAACTACTTATATGTACTTGTCAACTTTTACAGAGGTTGATTATCTTGGACGTCAATGGATTGCTGCTGATGCGGGTGCCTCTCGGTGACAGAGGACCCTTTGAGGATTTGCAAACGTTTCGGATGGGAACTTGTCGAGTCGTGGTTCGTCCAGGAACCAAGGAATTTATTCAGTTTCTTCTTCCGCGCTTCAGAGTTGGCATATGGTCTTCAATGCAAAGGCAAAACTTATCGCCACTAGTTGCAATAGTTTGCAGTGTATGCCAAGCTCACACGTCAGATTTTGCCTTTTTGTATGATCAAAGAAAATGCGTTACCGTTGAGGGCCACTACCACCCTAAAAAACCAGGATTACCTCTTTTGTACAAACCGTTTAGCCAAATCGGTGTACCCTTTGATGCAACTAATACACTACTAATTGATGATACTCCTGAAAAGGGAGAACTAAATCCGCCGGGAACAACTATCTCACCACCTTCTTTCGAGGGGCATTCCTTCGATTTTTACCTTGAAGACATTCTGATTCCATACTTACAGAAATTGTATCTCAGTCCATTGTTCACGGACGAGTTTGTACTTTCTAATGAATTAAGATGATTCTTCTATCTGTCTTTGTCTTGTCAAACATATATATATATATATATATATATATATATATATATATATATATATATATATATATATATATATATATATATATATATATATATAGAGAGAGAGAGAGAGAGAGAGAGAGAGAGAGATTTGACGTGGTAAAGAAATGTATTTCAAGCACACTTTTTCAAAGGGCACAATTGAAAAATGAGATCAATAAACTTCATGTCTTGAAAGTCATTTGTATACACTTGGGTTTACAAGAATATCTGTTACATTGACACTACTTCAACCCGACCATCCAACTCTTTGCACAAAATATCTTTTTCTCTTCGCCGCATCACCTTACGGCCAGCTAAGAAAAAGGAAAAATCTGATAGTTCCCGATCCATTGACTCTTCAATGATGTCATTTCGCAAATGCTGAAGACTGCATAGCTCCCTTATTGTAACCACCAATAGTAGGCCATGCTCTTTATCAATCACTTCCACATCCACAGTAGGATTATCTTCCAAACCTGCAGAAACCTGGTCCATAGGAATGTACATACCGTTTAGCATTTGTGATCGCATATACCAAAATGAGAGTAACAGTGATTGGCTTGCAATCATGTACTTGACAACTAGAGTATCAAGCACGACCTCGCACCGTAAACCAATCTCTTCCTTTGCATACCATCCTTTGTCAAGAAGTTTGTCACAGGATGACTGCTGAAATGACTTGCACATGAACATAGTTTTTGTAACTCTGATGTTGTAGCTATGAAACAGCTCTATGAAGAGTGCAACAGGACAAAAGTTTTCAATTCTAACCAGTTTGGTAGGAATAGAGCTACGTAGAGACCTTTGTATATCCTTGTAGAGCTTACTTCGCATTGCCTCCACCATTGTTTCCTCGGGAACTGGCCAGTCCACAGTGTTCCAATCGGTTGGTAGAGGCAGTTTCACCAACATGCCATTCTTATTCCCTGAGCTTAGTTGGTAAAAGTGGTCATAAAAAAAGATTCCCTCATCAGCCAATCTTTTGCTGCTCCTCTCTGAGTACTGTAGAGAACCAATATGGGCATGTACAACATGGAAGAGGCCTATTATGCACTCCACAGGCTCCCATTGCTCATAAGAAGAGGGATAAACATCTGCAATATATATAAGAAGAGTTAAACTAAGAGTATCAATAAGTACAAATGACAAATCTAATGTAATTGAGTTGTGAAGAGTAGAGACATTACTCATAACAAGCGGGAGAAACATTGCAAAATATATAAGAAAAGTTATAATGAGAGTATCAGTAAGTTCACATGTCAAGAGTACTTACAATTGCAACGTGGTTGATGTATATCTGATACATTTCCACCGTTTGCTATCACCTCTGGATGGGTAAACACATGCTGAACAAGAACTTCCTTTACAGATCTTTTGCCGATCTCAACTTTGAAATCCAACACCCTGGCCTTCCATGCTGAGCGGTAAACGTTGATACCACTAGACCTCTTGGGTCTTCTTGGTTGCATGAGGACCCATGAACCTTTGTTTATCCTTTGTCCAACCCATTGGTTGTCTGCACTTATTGAAGCTGGTATTGTAATTGAGGATATGCTACTACTTGGCCTTCTAGGCAAAGTGCCATTGTTGGTTGTTGGTGTGAGAGACAGTAAACACCTTGAGGCTCTTGGGCGAGAAGACGTGGATGCCATAACTCTCAGAGAAAAGCTTTAGTGGAGGGAGATTCACTTTGAAAGCATTCTAATGGAGGGAAAGTGTTTTAAAATTCCAATATCTTGTGCGGGCTTAATGGTCACCCTCCAGTACGTTAATGACCATGAGAGAATATCAGAAGTGGGACCACACGCAAGCACCTAAAAGCTCGGTAAAAGGAAGGAAATTACTATGCTACAATCCTAGTTTCGTGAAAGTTTTATGCTATTTTCCTATTTTTTTAGTCTTTCCAGGTACTTTCCTACGTAACGTAGCCTTCATGCTCATTGGACGCGCTCTATTTTTCTCTCTCTTCATATGGCCCTCCAAATGACCTCCGAAATTTCCTAATGATCTCAAAGTGGATTATGGAGTTGCAAGAGTTTCAATACTCTTTCAAGGTAGAAGATAGTGTGCGTGCAAAATTGGCAGGGATTCTCACTTATAGGGTGCATGAAAAGGAGATTAAGGTGCCTGAAGTAAAGACCCTACCATTACCACCACCAAAAAGTATTCCTAATGCTTTTACCTTGTTCTTTGATGGAGCTTTTCGTCGAGCCACAGGAAAAGCAGGGGGAGGGCTAGTGTTGCTCAACCCAAGTGTAGAGGTGGTCATGAAAGAGAAGTTTAATCTACCAAGTTCAGCTAGCAACAATGAAGCAGAATACGACACACTAATTCATGGTTTGAAGATGTGCATTGGCCAAGGGATACAACGCCTCATGGTAAAGGGAGATGCACTTCTCATTGTTAAACAGATTTTAGGCATTTGGGCATGCAAGAATGAAAGCTTACGGACAAAAGTTCATGCCATTCGTAGATTGTTTAATCAATTTGAAGAAGTGCAACTATATCATGTTCCTAGGAAACAGAATGAAGATGCCGATTTACTTGCACAGCAAGTGGTTACATGTGTTGAGAAAGAAGTGCAGGTCATCATGGTGGCAGCAACTGTCAAGCAACCGAGATACCAGGGATTGGAGTCATTGACTCCCATTATTAGCTACATTTTGGAGGGCGAGTTTCCACAAGACTTCACGAAGGCTCAGAAGAGGAGACTCATGAAGAAGGCAAGCGCATATCTCTTCCTAGAAGGCTCCCTCTATCAAAGAGGGAGGGATCAAGTATGCAGAAGAGTACCAACTATTGAGGAAATTCCAGCCATTCTAAAAGGTTTGCATGAAGAAGCATGTGGTGGTCATTTTGCCCAAGAATTAACTGTGAAGAAGATTTTGCTTGCGGGGTATGTTTGGCCAAGTCTGCATGTGGATGTCCAACATTGGTGTAAAAGTTGTCACAATTGTCAGGTAAATGGGAATAGAAGATTGGTTTATGGTCCAAGGCAAATCGTGCTTGCAAATGGACCCTTTGAAAAGTGGGGCATTGATGCTATGGGTCCTCTGCCTCGGACAAAAAATGGTAAAATCTACATTCTAGTGGCTGTAGACTATATGACTAGGTGGGTGGAAGCACAAAGTGTGGCAAAGGTAAATGAGAGGACAGTGAGCAAATTCGTCTACACTCACATTTGTTGTAGATTTGGCACACCTTTGGAGATTGTTTCTGATAATGGTCCAGGGTTTAGAAAAGGATTGCTCACAGAAGTCTGTGAAGAACTTCACATTCTACATCGTCACAGTACACCCTACTATCCCCAATCAAATGGTTTGGTAGAAAAAGCTAATGGTGTCATTGCAGGCATCATTAGAAAGATGGTGAAAAACAAGACAAAGTTGTGGGATGACTTCTTGGATGGTGTCTTGTGGGCGTATGGAACCACATATAGGGAAGCCACGGAGTTCACACCATTTCACTTGGTCTATGGTCAAGAGGCTTTACAGCCAATTGAGCTAAACATTCCAACAATGCGACTTCATGGCAAATCAGCACAAGATGATCAAGAAGCATGGATGGATCGACTTCTTACCTTACCTGAGCTTGAGTGGAAAAGAGAAGCAGCATACGAGTGCTATAAGAGGAAAGCCACACAGACAAAGGAGAAGCTTGACAAGAAACTGAAGGACAAAGGCATCAATGAAGGAGATCTTGTGCTAAGGTATGACAATCGACTCGATAATCGTTTTGATGCCAAATTTGAAACAAGATGGCAAGGGCCATACATAGTCAAGAAGGCTGTCAATTCAAGTTACTATCAGCTTATGGACTTGAATGGTAAAGAGCACTTCAGGAAAGTAAACGGGTATCGCTTGATGCCCTATTTGAGTCGCCTTCTACCAAAGGATCTACCAGAGCAAAAGGCAACTATCCCATGTAAGTATTGTTCCATGAAGCATGAGTGTAACACAAACCAAAATTCCAAGGGGCCAAACAATGAATATCTTGTCAAGGACTCTGAAGCACTCTCTTTGGAAAAGATGCTCTATGATGGTACATGAATATACCATCATCTAGAGGGAGGGCTAATGATAGCCGTTCTTCGGCTCTTTGTAATTGCCACAGCGAGTTACCTCACCCTACCAAAATCACCCAAACACTGTGGCTATCCCTACCATTTCACTGTACATAGGCGTGCATGAGTCACGGGACTTTTCCCATATCTTCTTAAAAAACCCTCAATTAGCTAGTCATTGGGCTAGTTGAGCCAAAAAAATAAAAAAAATAAAAAATATAAGTATATTATGGCCCATGCGTATGTAAATATTTCTTTGTATATAGGGCCTAAATAAAAGATTTTTTCATAATTATTTTGGTATTTATTTAAATATTTCTACCTAGGTGTGTGTTATTTATGCTCTGTACATTGCCTCACCATTACCACAATTTTTCTTACCATTTTTCATACTCTTTATTCCATATAGAAATATTTTCATGTAAGCTTCTCTTATATTTGGTGTAACTCCACCCCAACAAAAAATCCAAAAAAACTAGTTTTATTTATGTGTATATTTTTTCACTATTGTGATTTTTCCCTTCCTACATCTATTTTGTTTTTTTTCTAAAAAATTAGAACACCAACAATATTTATCTTTTTATGGTAGCCTCATAATGAGAGAGATTTCTTTTGACCCCTTTATATTTTTTCCACTTATATTATTTATATTTGACATGTACATATTTTTTAGACCCCTCAATATTTGATTTTCTTAGTTGTACTATTCACTTATATCATGATCTCAACAATATATTCAATTATAGACCTACCAAATAAGGTCAAGGGTAGGTGGCATGCATACATGCACTATGGAGGGCTCACTCTTGGAGGTATTCAAAAGAATCATCCAAAGAAGGACCCCACAAGGACCTTGTGCAGTGGAAAAAAACGGTCGGTTTTGCTGAATTTTTAAAGTTCACTTGCTCTCTGAATTTGAGAAGGTGATACAAACAAAAGTTGTAGCTCGTGGGCTGAACTTTTGCCTCAAATGTTTTCATATTTTTTTGAGCTACGAGCTGTGAGCTATGATTTTATTAGTGGACCCCAGTTTTCCCATGCTATGCAGCCACACTCTCTCTTCCACTTTATCATTTTCCTCTTTCACACACACTTCTCCACTCATCATCCCCACCTCTCTCACCACTCCTCTCTGCACCCTACTCACCTTCTCCTCAACCTTGAAGAATAAGAGAAACCATGGTGAACTCATACCTCCCACACACAATTCCATTCCAAAATTGACCACCTAGTCTCATTTTTCCTCCTCCAATTTACCCATATCTATCAAAAAAACCACAAAATTCAGCCTCTTCTCTTAAAAAACAGCATCATGGTGGTTGATTACTCAGCTTCAATTACCTTGTCTCTCAAGGAAGGTCAAGAGTGGAGAAAAAATGTACCGTCAAAGCTAGTGGACCGTCAACAAGCGTCAAAATTGGCCCTACTCAAGACACTTGGAGCATCAACCTTGTAAGAAATCCACCTTTTCTTACCTCTTAAGAGTTTTTCTTCCTTATTTGTATCCTACATGGATACTCCCATTGTAAATATCCAATTCCATTTGTAAATTAATACTAACTCTACTAACACTAACCCACTATGAAAAGTCCTATCACCTCCATTTCTCTCCTCTCTCTTTCCCCACCAACTTCTTGATAATTCCAAGCAAAAGAAATTAGATAAATTGCTGAAAATCTAACCCAACCATGGTTAGAGGAGTAACCCTAGCCTTCAAAATTGCTATAAAAGGAGGGTGTAGCTAGCACAAAAGGGGGGGAGCCATAAGCAAGAGCACTATGCTATAGCTTGAGAAGCCAAGCTCAACCTCTCTAGAAGGAGCTCTTGAGTGGAAGCTCATTGCCTTATGCATGTGCATGTGTTGTAATAGGGGATTAGCAAGGGAACTCTATGCCATTGTAAGAGAGAGAGTGATCATTCAATTGAGAGTAGGAAATCTATCATTTCTCCTACTAGTGTAAGCCCAACATTTGCTGAATCAAGGAGGGTGGATTTGGACTAAGCTTGGATACTTTGTCTCCCTTCCAACGTGAAAAAATGGACAACAATGATGTGTAAGTGTCTTGGTGTTTTTTGTTAAATTCTTGATAGCTTGTCTCTGGTGTTGTCATCAATCTAGCCATAAATCCCACATACTGTAAGAGGGTGACAGGGTGGAGAGGACTCCCCTGGCCTTAAGACAGTGATTGGGGTGGCTTTTCTTGTGATGTGTTGTGGTGAAATTTACGCAAGCTATGTTGAACGAATACTAATCTCACTTTGATTTGTCATGACAGATTTGTAAGAAGGTATTAATGCAACAAGCACCCCCTCCCCCTTTCTCTCTCTTTCTTAAATATATAGTTGTGTTTGTTTGATCATTGCCGATACGTTTCAAAGCAGCCCGAGCACTATCTCTCTCTCTCTCTCTCTCTCTCTCTCTACGCGTCCTAGTTCGCATCCAAAACTAGGTGGTGCCCCAAATTTGTGTAGGGTTAGGTTGCGGGTTTGTGTGTGTGTTTGTTGTTTTTCCAACCCCAACCCAATTGAGCAGCACGGAAGCCTTGAAGGGTGTCTAGAGGTTGCTCTTCTTGTTGCCCGCCCCGGACCGCCTCACCACATATGCCTTGAAATCAATAGGCATAGCCCGGACTCTCACCCTCTTGTTAAGAGGCATTGCACATCAAGTAGAGTTCAAAGCTCAAGAGCGTCAAGAGTCAGCTTCAAAAGAGGACACATGCTCACAAATAAAAATCAAGTTAATCGAGCATTTTGAGTGAAGAGTCCTCACCTCACATAGAAGTCCTCTAGATTTGAAAGGAAAAAGTGATTTCTCTTCCCATATTTTGTGTGTATGTGTGTATTTTTCATCATGCTTCTCTTTGACACCTTTAGATACCACACTTTACATTATGCACCAAAATCAAGCAATATGTGCCAAATTTGATTTATACTATGATTATTATGAGCGATACCATCCTTGAACACACCAAGTAATAGGACTGGGGGATGCTTGTGTTTTATTACCACCTACTTGTGTTCAAGGGGAGGCTTGTTTCTTGTGTGTCCTATCCATAGTGTGTTTTGAGAGGAGACTTATATGAGTGCAACAAAACCCTCAGGGGGCAATTTGTTGGGGTGCACCTCATATCTATGTAAAACCCCCTCTACATGTTTATGTCTATTTGGAAGCCATACGTGCAAAACATATGATTTTGATGTGGAATTTTAGTCAAACATCCTATATTAAATCGAATGACATGTAAGGGATTATAAGAGTTTCTAGTTTTATTTGAGCCCTTTGTATTAGTCCACTTCTATAGCTTTGCTTGAGCTTTAGTTATCACCGATATGCATTGTTGGTTTGCTCTCAAACGAGCTCAAAGGCAAGAACCTTTTAATAAAACTAACTCCAAAAACTTGTGTTTACAAAAAGACTTTAGGCCACATCGTAGGTCGACAATAACTGATGACAAAACACCCTACAATGCAAAACTACTATGATCCAAGACACTTAAAAGCATCTATATACATTTGACCACACTCCATCCAAGGCTTAAAAGAGCTCCACCTTGGTCAAGGGCGCTCGAAGCATAACCTCATGGGATTGACACTCCAAACCTAAAATTTGGAAAAACACATATTAAATATGCTTGCATGGAGCATATGTCAGTCTCTTGGACTCTCTCTTTTGAAAATCATGAAAAATCAGATAACGTCGTAGAGTATGTAGCTCCCTTTGCCCTTGGTCCTTGTATGCCAACATATAAAACATGTGTCTCATTGCACACAATAATAACTGGGGCTATTGCTCGTTTTTTTTCCTTTAAGGAAGGCCTTGTACTTAACACTTTGAAGCATGGCCATTGCCATATCTGCCTATGCAGTTTCATATAGACAAGCTTGTGGCCACATTGTGGTCCATAAATATTTATGTTCCTGATCATTGTTAATTGCAGGCTCATTCAAGATGGATTAATGGAGCTCTAAATCTTCTGCAATGCTAAAATGCTTTATCGATCCTAAATTTTGAAGATACTAAGATATACAAAAAGATAAACCAATTTTTAAAATGTGAAATCCTTAATTTTGAAGATATTGAAGTATTTAAAAATATAAAGAAATTTTTAAATTGTGTTCGATCCATCTTCAACACAAATTTGATACAAATTACTTTGATCCGATCAAATCCGTCAAATGCAAATTTTTGTTTCATTAGTTTTGTGGAGCGCTTGGTTTGTGTAAAAGTGAGTACTTTGAGAGTGGGCAAGGTCTGTGAAAGGGCTTCATTTTGTGGAGGGAGTAAGATTCTTCATTTACAGCTAGTCAATGCTCAAAAAGAAAACTAGGTTTAGTGTAATCCCACCTACAAATTTTGAGATTACCTATAAATTATAAATTTGAGGGTGAGAAAACCTACAAATTTTCAAGAAATTCAGTGTAAAAAAACCCTTCAAATTTAGTCAATGTGCTCACCATTTTGAAAAAATATGAAAAAAGGAGAATCTTTTTAGACTCGCTCTCTCTCTCTTGGGAATCCACGTGTTGCGAATGCTGTGTGCACATACGATTCTTTTTTGTGATCACCATAAGTACATGTATGCATATGCATATGCTAGAAGCATCATACCTCCTCTCTCTGCATGTCAGCAAGTCCCCACATACACAAAGAGTTCTTCTGGAGTTAGAAATATTGTGGCCACAGAGCAGTGGCAAATCCATAGACTGGCTGCTCTATTTTGTTTCCCTAGATGTGAAGGGGGGGTCAAGCGTCTACGTTGTTTTTACCGGATGCAAAAGGAAGGCATTTGCTTTCACCTTGAAGGTCTGTGGCCAAGAATCGAGATTTTCCAAATCAAGGGTTATCGTCAAGTCCGGCATGTGGGGAGGAAGGTGTCATGTTGGGGTTGGGGATTCATAGTGAAGATCTATCGTCCGAAATACCCACAATGTGGTTAGGTCCGAGCTACCAATAATTGGTTTTACCTTAGAAGAGAGAATCTTCTTAGTGATGCCAGTAATCTATACTATAATAAAAGGGGGAGGGGGCGTTGCAGATCCCGAGCTCCTGGCCGCATGCATGGCTGCTGCAATGCCATCGCCAACCAACGGAGTCAACAGCCTCTCTCTCTCTCTCTCTCTCTCTCTCTCTCTCTCTCTCTCTCTCTGTACTGAGCACATACGCTCTCTTCTGCATAGCGCTCCATCATCCTGCCTTGCCCTGCACTGAGTGCCGCATCGCTCTCTCTTGCCTGCCCCTGGAAGCTGCCCTTTCACGGCCTTTTGCACCCAACGGCATTCCCTCGCAGCAGGCGGCAGCAGCAGCAGCCCCGGGGGGATCTCGACTGTGGACACTGGCAGAAAGTAGTACTTCTGCATGCGTATATGCGCACAGCATCTGTGAGGAAATGCACAGGTCGAAGTTCTAATGGGCTGCTTTACACACAAAAAAAAGAGAGAGAAACCAGTCACACTGCCATAGTGCCACTGTATGAACTGGTGGGTCTGTGTGTCCCGCCTCAGACATCTGCAATTGGCTCTTGCACATGTGTGTGTGTGTGTGTGTGTTTGTGTGTGTGTGTGTGTGTGAGAGAGAGAGAGAGAGAGAGAGAAAGAGAGAGAGAAACCTATCGCACTTTCTAGAGTTTCACTTGGTCAGACAGGTCAGGTCTCTCTCTCTCTCTCTCTCTCTCTCTCTCTCTCTCTCTCTCTTTCTCTCTGCACAGGTACAGTACAAACTTGCGAATTCTGTGTTGCGAGAGCCTGACAAAGTTGAAATAGCCTGTATAAGTAGCATAGTTTTTCATTATTTGAGCTACAACGTTGTTGAGGTAATGCTCATCAATCTACACGGCTAAATGCCAAGCTAGGCATGGAGATAATCTAGTGTATGGTAAGAGAAACTACTTCACTGCCCAGATTCTGAGGATCAGGAGAAGCTAATTATACGAAGCTTGATCATTATCCAATACTGAGTTCAGAAGAAGAAAAAGGATTGCGCTGCTGATCAAGACACAACAATAGAGAGATAGTGCTGTTTAAGTTAAGGGAAAATTACCAAAATCCCCCTCTAATTTGCGAAAATTCCCAAAGTGACCCTCAAATTTCAAAAATTCCCAAAGTACCCCCAATATTTCTCTTCAAATTTTCCAAAATTCCCAAAATACCCGGATTATGTGATAAAATAACTCTAAAGCTAAAAAATGTTGTACCTTTTCACAGGAAGACTAATTGTTTATCAATACAAGTTGCTAAAACTAGAATTTGAGTTGGTTATGTAGGCTATTCATTTCTTTCAAGATACCAAGGAATCTTGAAGGTGAAGGATCGCCATAATAAACAACAAGTCATAAAAACTGGTAAGGCATAAATTCAAGTTGATGTGTAATGACAAGTAAACAGAAACGACAATTACAAGAAATAAAGAGACATTGATAGAGAATGAAGAGCAATCATATTAAATTCATGAACGGAAACGTCTGATTACATTATTGAGTCTTATCACAAGTGCATTCAATTTATTTAATTGCACTTTTAAAGATGTCACCTCCTTGCATAATGACGATATTTTCTCCTCTAGTTGAGCTACTTGGATATCCGCTACATTTACTTGACGATCTTGAACTACCTTTTTTATTGACTCGATCTACAGACTCTTTTATGAAGGACTTAAGGGTGCCATTGTCATGGCCATGGACCTCAGTACTCCAAATCTATAGTAGGATTTCCTTTAATCTTTTGACAAGGCCTTCCTCCACTCCCTCCAATGTGTCCTGCGTGTCAATGGCCTCCACAGCATTCAAATGACCCCCCTCCTCCATTACGATCTGCATAAACAAGAATGAACCCAACAAGTTAGAATCCAACGGAAAAAAAATGAGGTTCAAGGAAAACAAATAGTCATGAATAATTATAAACCTTCAAGATGCAACAAGTATTGCCTCTGTATGATGCACGAGAGGCATGAAATCATCGCCTATCTGTGTGTCCTTGTCATCATCGTCACTGTCATCAATGATAATAACATTGGCTTTTGGATCGTCGACATTGGTCTCTTTAAATGCGGTCGTATCGGTAAGCTCCTTGCTATTAACAGACAGTGACAAGTACCTAAAGCAATGAATGTTGAGAGAGAAGGAGAGAGCATAGAAATAGAACCCCAAAGTGTGTAGAATATACACATGAGATAATGTATATATAGAGGGGACATGGGTGCCATATATAGAGAAGCCATATATTGAGTAGCTTCACATATAAGCTCAACACCCCCGCTCAAATAAGGGTCCCTAACTGTGGATGAAAAAACCCTTGGGGGATCAAGGGAAAAACCCACAGCTCTATATACACCCACCGTTATATTATAAAAATCATTCAATATACAAATGTTCATGAGGAGCTACATCACTCCTTTTACAATGAATATTTTATGAGGAGCTACATCACTCCATTTACAATGAATGTTTTACGAGGGTTACATTACTCCTATCCTATCAAATACAATAATGAATACAAAGGTTCAATAAAGAGGTGTAAAGGCTATCGATTAGCTCGTAATCAGAAGTGTCTTCTATGTAGCTTGTCATTACTATCGCATCACCAAACATATCTTCATGTTGTCATCAATATGACATCACCAAACATGTCTTCATAAATCTTTTACTGTCACCAAGTTTGTCTTCATGAAATCAATTCTTTGATCAATCCTACATAGATAAGACCATATTAGGTATTTTGGTAAAAATCTCACATTATGGGAATCTCCAAATCGACTAAATTCATGTAATTTGGGAATTTTCCACTTAAAGTGGGAAAAATTGAGGTGTGTGGTTAGTAAATAAAGTGAAAATCTCATAGGATTGTGGTGTTGATAAACACCAAAAGTCAAGAGGATGTACAACACATGGATTTGAATAATAACTATAAATTACATAAAACAAAGGAAGATACAAAAAAGATTTTGTTTACAAACTGACTAGTATAGTCACAATAGAAGCTCCACATAATTCTACTCCACATTTGATACCATATCTGAACTTTGATCCAAGTGTGGTTGATGTGCATGAGTGAGGCCTTCTTTGGCTTTTAGAGCATGCATTTATGGAATCTTTATTTTAGAAAATGGTCCTTCTTTGTTGGGTCTCCAGGACCAAACAATTGCATCTACAGTTTCCCACACTTGTGGGTCCTTATAGTTGACAGCCCAATAACCCTTCCAACAATTGCTGTAAGCTTGAGTATCTGCCATCCCACTTTTTCTCGTGCAAGGTGCCCAATATTGAATCAATATTTTTCTGTAGTTTGGTGATGTAGGCTCATTATCAATGTCAGATAAAGCCATTGCAAGCCACACCGAATAGATTTCTGTGTCACTCGGAACAAGCATAAGAAAGTCACCTCGGTGCACATCAGACATAGGGTCAAACTCTTCCCTTGGCCTATCTCGTTGAGGCCCACAAAAATGATCGTTCAACTCTTCAAGGCCTAGGAATCTTTCTGCTCCTTGTTGCAAATTCATTGTAGTGCTTTGTAGGTGAGAATATTCTTGAGTTTTTGGCCAAAACATTTCATACAAGACTCCCTCTGATATGATTGCTTTTCCAATCTCTTCAATTACCTTACTCCAATAATCTATCACGGGTCTATAATATCGCGGAATACTTGAACCATTCCCTAAATTTTTTCAAAATTTTATATAGTTCTTTAGCCCCAAAATGACTTCTTCGTGGGCCTTGACATACTCCGCCATTTGTACTAGAGGTGGATCTCCATGTGGTAACATTGGTTTGCCTTCTGTGTTTGTTTTCCAAAGGCGAATACTTCCACTCCAACTTGATACACCTACATGTGCCTTATATTGCATCATTGGTGTCTCATCCTACATAAAGAACCTGAACTGAAGCGGTTTGGAATGTCCAACAAGTATGTCTTGTCCATCACAAAGATAGCCATCACAATATTGCTTGAAATCGGGGATCTTTGTGAGAAAAAATGGAGCTGGAGATGAAGATGAGCTGTTTCGTAATGTATCCATCAAATGTGGCAAAGTATAGGTTTGTGTAACTCTCAGCTTCTCTGAAAAACTACTAAACATGGTGTCTATGTCCTCATGTGTATGCCCAACCATTAAAAATCCCAGCTGGATGGTTTTGAAAACACCCCTTGCAACAAGCATTGATAAATAGGCAAATAAGTATCGATTTTTGTTTTCCCCTGCACAATTATCCAATTGTAGCAACAAGTTCTCTAGAAATCTGTGAAATGTTGACCCCAATTCCTCTTCTGCAATTTCTGACGACTGCACAATGGGCTCTTTTCCATCACTCAAGTTATGGTAGTCCAAAGCATCCCTTGAGTTCAAAGCATGTAGTAGTGAAATATTGCTCCTTGGAAGTCCATTTGTTACTAGATCACCAAGAGGATGCTTATCTATCCTCTCTAGGTTATGTAAACAATTAGCAATTGAGCCAATTGTAAGATTTGGATCAGCTGGCCACAAACCATTCAAGACAAAGTGTCCGTAATGACCTTCTCCATGTCCATGAGTGATCATGCCAATCAATGCCACCTGCAGATTATATCCTGAATCCACACCCTTGGGAACAATGCGTAATCTAGGAATGGCAGTCTTCTTTTGATCCATCTTATCATGGATTATGCATACATATTTTTGTGGTTGAGTTTCTGAATACGTGCGCCATGCATAATATAGGCTTCTGCAACTCTTTTGTTGTGCCATGTGAACTTCTCTCTCCCTCAAGAGAAGAGCTCTCTCTTCAAGAGGAGATTTAGCTTCTAACCTTGCCTTGATTGAGCTACAAATATTGCACTTAGAGAACTCACTCGTCTTTGTTAAAGTGACATGTGGGTACTCTTTGTTCCAAATTCTACCAAAAGAAGATTGGGATAGCTTCTTCTCATAGCCCATTTGGTCAAGTGTCGTGTTGATTTCACATAAAATATCCACTTGTTTGTATGTTGATGGAATCACCAATTGAGTCTCTCTTGAGCCATCTAGCAGTGTTCTACTTCTATGTGGCATCTTCTCAGAGTTGTTTTTCACAAACTCATTTAGTAGTGCTCTTGCTAAACTAGTATGGTGAAGTCCCCTTCTCAATGTACATGTGTTCCCATGTACATATTGGCGCACACCAATTTCAAAGTTCTCCTTGTATCGATAAAATGATGTCTTTGGTATTCCATGTAGGTCATACCATGCTCTACAACAAACAATAGAGCCATTTAGCCTGAATTGGTATCGTGACTTCTCATCTTTCTGATAACATATAGAAAGAACATCATAAACATAATTAGTGCGTGATTTTTGAGACTCTCCCCAAAACTGTTGTCGTAACCTTGTCACCATATCACGATCTGCAAACTGGCAACATTTTTGTGCACAACAATCAATGCATGATACCCTTTGAATTGATTTGTTTGAAAGGTAAAAAGTCGAAGCTGGTGCTGCTTTTGATTTTTGAGTCCTGTTCATGAAAGTGTATCATCTCTTCCTTGACAACTGGACAACATTACTCCCATCAAGTTTTTTTCCAACATTGTCATCGTTGGATACATCCTCATATGTAGCATGCATGCCATCAACAGGAACAAATCGTTGTAATGGGATCCCATTCAACATTGTTGTCTGCTTGATGAGCCACTTTAGCAAAGTGATGCTACCCACTTCAACCACATCATCAATGCTTGCATTTTCTCTTTCAATACCCACACCCACACAATCAGGACCAAGTTCCTGAAAGTTGACATAATCATGTGGAAATACATATAAGATGGTCCCTTCATTCATGGTTTGCATCATTGTGTCATCTTTTAAAAGGAACCTCTGATTTCTCCAAGACTCTCGAATCATTGCTTCAAATTCTGGGCTTGTCATAGGTATTGCATCTATAACTAGAGGATCAGAATGATCATGTTCTTCATCACCATTGTAGCTTTCCTGTGGATCAATTAAGTTCCCATTTAATACAAAAGATTGCAAAAGAAGCTTTGACCATCGAACAACACTCCATAATGAGCCTTGGAGAGATGAAGTATCCATTGTAGGAAAAGGTAGGACCACATCCTTCAAGCATTCCTCCACTAGTATGGAGACATTTCTTTGCCCTATCTTTGTACCACCACAAGTGGAATCTGGATCTATTCTACACACACAGCCAATACCAACAATTTCATTGTCAAGTATCATATGTACTTTCTCCCCAGATTCAAAGTCCATCCTGTAAGTGAAAAAGATTACATTGTTAAATCCATAGTTATAGAAAAATACTCTTCAAACAAAAAATCATGCTACAACATGGAAAAGGTTTTCATAGGTTGGACAAGTGGTGAACCTTGAGACCAAATCCTCCTTGCTATATTAATGGAAGAAAGGTTGGAAATTATGGTGGATCTTGAAACCAAAGCATCCTTGCTATATTAGAGCATAGGTTGGACAAGTGGTGGACCTAGTTGTAATACCCACTGCCACCTATCAACTACTATAGGACTACGCTTTCCAATGTCCAAGTATCCCTTGAGGCTTTCAAGGTTGAACACGTGGTGGACCTTGAAACAAAAATCCCCTTTCTATATCAGAGCATAGCTTGGACAAGTGGTGGACCTAGTTATAATGCCCAATATCCAAGGTGAAATACCTTAGGACCTTGCTACCTTGCTTGCCAATGTTTAGTTTACGTAGCCCCTCATTTATTTAATGGAAGTAAGGTTGGACAAGTGGTGGACCTTGAAACCAAAGCCTCTTTGCTATATGAGAGCATAGGCTGGACCTAGTTGTAATACCCACTGCCACCTATCAACTACTATAGGACTATGCTTTCCAATGTCCAAGTATCCCTTGAGTCTTTCAAGGTTGAACACGTGGTGGACCTTGAAACGAAAATCCCCTTTCTATATCAGAGCATAGCTTGGACAAGTGGTGGACCTAGTTATAATGCCCAATATCCAAGGTGAAATACCTTAGGAACTTTCTACCTTGCTTGCCAATGTTTACGTAGCCCCTCATTTCTTTAATGGAAGCAAGGTTGGACAAGTGGTGGACCTTGAAACCAAAGCCTCTTTGCTATATCAGAGAATAGGTTGGACCTAGTTGTTATACCCACTGCCACCTATCAACTACTATAGGACTATGCTTTCCAATGTCCAAGTATCCCTTGAGTCTTGCAAGGTTGAACACGTGGTGGATTATTGAAACCAAAATCCCCTTTCTATATCAGAGCATATCTTGGACAATTGGTGGACCTAGTTATAATGCCCCTCCTTTCTTTAATGGAAGAAAGGTTGGAAAAGTGGTGAATCTTGAAACCCAAACCCTTTGGCTATATATAGAGGATAGCTTGGACAAGTGGTGGGCTTAGTTGTAGTATCCAATGTCCAAGGTCCAAGGTGAACTATGTAAAGACCTTACTTCCAAAAACAAAGTCGTACAAGTGGTTCTCCTTCAAACCAAAACGTCCTTAGTGTATTAGAACATAGCTTGGAGAAGTCGTGGACTTAGTTGTAATGGTGAATGTCCAAAGCAAACTATTATAGGACCTTGCTTCCCAAATCAAGTTTGGACAAGTGGTGGATCTTGAAACCAAAACCCCCTTACTGTATTAGAGCATAGCTTAGATAAGTGGTGGACCTAGCTGCCATGGAAAATGTTCAATGTGAACTGCTACAGGACCTTGCTATTAAATGTCTAAGTAGAGATAGCTTCTTTAATGGAATCAAGGTTGGGAAAGTGGTGCATCTTGAAACCAAAAGCCCTTTATTGTATTAGAGCATGGCTTGGACAAGTGAGGGACCTAGTTTTAATGTGTGATGTCCAAAGAAAAGTATTACAAAACCTTGCTTTCCAATATTTGAATTGGTCAAGTGGTTAAAACTAAGTATAAAACTTTGACCATTTTCTTCTCGAATTGCCAAAAAGCTAGTTTTAGACACCCCTAAATGAAAATGGTTTAGGGTGGCCTTAAGCAACGTTTTTTCAAAGACTTGAACAAAAGGGTTGCCGAAGAGTAATGAAAATTTATTATGGCTTGAAGTGCCTGAGTATGTGAAAACAAGCTTAGGTTTTCCACGAGGCAAAAGGTGACATAATAAGAACATTGGAAACTTAGGATTGACCATGTGGCCTAAACTTTGGCAAGTGAAGTGGTGGCCAAGTTTTGTGGCACAGTGTGCACTTGGTCCTATATGTGTTGACCACTTGGCTAAATCTAGGACCATAAGGCCAAACCTTTGGCACCTTAAATATAGTATGGGACATAATCTAGAACGGCTATAGTAAATTAGTAGTATAGTTAATATGTTAATATTTGTATTATATTTAAGTATATGCTAAATATAATTTATGTTCAAAATTTCACTAATGAAGAATGTTCCCATTTAGCACTCCAGATGCGGGGTCTTAGGGCAATGCCACAATGGGGTGACAAGGCAGCCCTTCCACGTGAGGTTTGGGGGTAGCGCTCTTGATGGGGATGTGGAATATAGCGCTCTCGATGGCGGGGCTTGGGAGGCTGATTTTGGGATATTGTTTCGGGCGGGGTCAAGGGGCGGCGCCCAAAGATTTTTTTTTTTAAAGTGAATTCATAGTATAGAGTTACGCATGTTTTGCATATTTTCAACCATGATTTCTTTAATTTTGGCTGTGTGAATTGGTTAATGTTTTATATTGCTTTTGTTTTTTTTAATCCTATGATAAAACATGGACTTGTAGCATACGTGGCATTCTAATAAACCCTATCAAGATTAGGCACAGAGAGAGCGCACGAGCAACGCACACAGAGAAAGCAGGCGAGTAGCAAACACACAGAAAGCGCACACGGATCGCACACAGTTGGAGTATACGCGCACATAGAGGAGCAAGCTCGGCATCGTACACAACAAACAGGTGGAGCGCACAGGATTGAAAGTTCGCGCACAAGATAAAGAAACATCAGCGTACGCAACGCTTTCCAGAAGGGCAGGATCGGGCATAGCTTCTTCTCAGGAGACATTGCATACCTCACGAATAGAGAAAAAACAGGTATTTCTCTCTCTCTCACTCTCTGTCTTTCTCCATATAGAGAAGATGGTTCTCTGTAACTCTTCTTGCACACACACTCTCTCGTCAAAAGACAGAGATACGTAGTTTAAAAATATCCCCGCACACATACACATATTCCTACACATCGTCTTCCTCTCTTCCACATACATAACCACAGTGAAATCTGTTATCTTGTTGTCTCTCTCTTGAAAATACATGCACATATTTCCACACATCGTCTTCCTCACTTCCACATACATAACCACAGTGAAATCTGTTATCTTGTTGTCTCTCTCTTGAAAATACGTGCACATATTCCGATACATCGTCTTCCTCTCTTCCACATACATAAACACAGTGAAATCTGTTATCTTTCTCTCTCTCCTCTCTGTAGAAAACAGGTATTTCTCTCTCTCTCTCTATCTATCTATCTCTGTATCTTGCTATCTCTCTCTTGAAAATACATGCTCATGTATGTGTGCGTCTGTGTTATCTATGTGTATGTATGTATATTTGTGTTATTTCATTGTAATACTCATACATAATGCAGATACACAATTACACTTAATTACGATATGCACACATAGTATATATACATACATAAATATCACAAATAACTAACACATTGTAATACTAGTAAACTTGAATGGAAGACTTACTTGCGTGATCTGTTAAAGTCGATTCTTGTAGCGAGTTCTGGATGTATGCTGAGCTGATTTTCCTCTAATCCATTTGTAGATATGATTGTAACTTCTGTTTCTCAAAAATAGTAGTGTTGTTTAGTGATACACCTAATGGACATAAATGGTTGAAACTAGGACATGTAGACCAAAAATACGTGTATTTCTTTGGATGAATATATACACTTTTTGGTGACCCTTACCACAAGTGGTGGACCTTGAGACCAGTGGACTATAAGGACCTCCAAACAATACCTTGTACACTCAATCCTTCTTGGTATCTAGGTTGGACAAGTGGTGGACCTTGTTCAAATTCTCTAACCACTCTCTCTAACATGGTGACATAATTTAGGTGTGATAAATTCATATCTATGCAAACTAATATCAGTTTAGGCTTGTTAATTTGAATTTGTTTGAATTTATGTACAATATAATGATTTGAGGTTTGCATATTTGAATTTAGGTGGTATAATGATATCTTTTTGTGGTAAACTTGAATTTAAAATCAATTTCGCGTGGAATATTTTAAATTTAAGTGGTAAAATTTAAATTTTTATAAAAAAGTTTGAATTTTAAAATTTGGGTGGGATATTTTAAAATTTAGGCGGGATATTTAAAATTTAGGAGGGATATTTTAAATTTAGGCAATCAGATTTTGAATTTTAAATTTAGGCGGGAAGGTTTTGAATTTATAGCGAGATCTCCCTTACATAAGAGAGTATAGGTTGGGCAAGTGGTGGACCTTAAAGCTACAACATCCATGCTACTGGACATGATAGGTAGGGAATCTAGTTGAATATTGTATGTATAATATATATGTAATAGATCTAGCTTGGACAAGTGGTGGACCTTGGAGCAAAACCCCATGTAAAACATATCATGCACATTCCAAGTGGTGAGAAAAAATATCATTTAGGATATAGCCTTATAGGTTGGACAAGTAGTGGACCTTAACACCAAGATATTCTTAATGTAATTACATAGAGTGGAAAACTGGTGAATCTTGAGACCAAACCATGCTACTAGCGATAATAGCTTGGACAAGTGGTGGACCTTGAAAGTAATCCCCCCATCTACGAAATATGGTGGGTTTAAGGTATTTTGATGGAGCCTAGCATCTTGGAGACATGGTGCAGCTTGCTTCTCTTCATGTTTCAATGGAGCCTATCTTGGACAAATGGTGGAGCATCCTTCTCTCCATGTTTCAATGGAGCCTAGCTTGGACAAGTGGTGGACCTTTGCTTATCTCTATGATTCAAGTGGTGGACCTTGGAACCAAACCCCCTGTAAAACCTATCATGGTCACTCCAAGTGGTGAGAAAGAATAACCTTTAAGATATAGCATTATAGGTTGGACAAGTGGTGGACCTTAACACCCAAATATTCTTAATATAATGACATAGAGTGAAAAAGTGGTGAATCTTGAGACAAAACCACTCATGCTACTAGCGATAATAGCTTGGACAACTGGTGGACCTTGAACGTAAACCCCCCATGTTTCAATAGACTAAGCTTCGACAAATGGTGGAGCATCGTTCTCTCCATGTTTCAATGGAGCCTAGCTTGGACAAGTGGTGGACGTTTGTTTCTCTCTATGTTTCAATAGAGTTAGCTTGGACAAGTGGTGGACCTTGGAACCAAACCCCCATGTAAAACCTATCATGGTCACTCCAAGTGGTGAGAAAGAATAACCTTAATGATATATCCTTATAGGTTGGACAAGTGGTGGACCTTAACACCCACATATTCTTAATATAATGGCATAGAGTGAAAAAGTGATGAATCTTGAGACCAAACCACTCAGGATACTACCAATAATAGCTTGGACAAGTGTTGGACCTTGAATGTAAACCCCTCATCTACGACATATCGTGGGTTTAATTTTTTTCGATGGAGCATAGCATCTTGGAGACATGGTGCAGCTTGCTTCTCGTCATATTTCAATGGAGCCTAGCTTGGACAAGTGGTGGACCTTTGCTTCTCTCTTTGTTTCAATAGAGTTAGGTTGGACAAGTGCTGGACCTTGGAACCAAATCCCCATGTAAAACCTATCATGGTCACTCCAAGTGGTAAGAGAGAATAACCTTTAAGATATAGACTTATAGGTTGGACAAGTGGTGGACCTTAACACCCACATATTCTTAATATAATGACATAGAGTGGAAAAGTGGTGAATCTTGAGACAAAGCCACTCATGCTACTAGCGATAATAGCTTGGACAAGTGGTGGTACTTGAATGTAAACCCCCCATGTACAAAATATCGTGGGTTTAAGGTATTTCGATGAAGCCTAGCATCGTGGAAACATGGTGCAGCTTGCTTCTCTTCATGTTTCAATGGAGTCTATCTTGGACAAATAGTGGAGCATCCTTCTCTCCATGTTTCAATGGGCCCTAGCTTGGACAAGTGGTGGACCTTTGCTGATATCTATGATTCAATAGAGTTAGCTTGGACAAGTGGTGGACCTTGGAACCAAACCCCCATGTAAAACCTATCATGGTCACTCCAAGTGGCGAGAAAGAATAACCTTTAAGATATAGCCTTATAGGTTGGACAAGTGGTGGACCTTAATACCCAAATATTCTTAATATAATGACATAGAGTGAAAAAGTGGTGAATCTTGAGATAAAACCACTCATGCTACTAGCGATAATAGCTTGGACAAGTGGTGGACCTTGAACGTAAACCCCCCATGTTTCAATAGACTTAACTTCGACAAATGGTGGAGCATCGTTCTCTCCATGTTTCAATGGAGCCTAGCTTGGACAAGTGGTCGACCTTTGTTTCTCTCTATGTTTCAATAGAGTTAGCTTGGACAAGTGGTCGACCTTTGTTTCTCTCTATGTTTCAATAGAGTTAGCTTGGATAAGTGGTGGAACTTGGAACCAAACCCCCATGTAAAACCTATCATGGTCACTCCAAGTGGGAAGAAAGAATAACCTTTAAGATGTAGCCTTATAGGTTGGACAAGTGGTGGCCCTTAACACCCACATATTCTTAATAAAAGTGGTGAATCTTGAGACCAAACCACTCAGGCTACTAGCAATAATAGCTTAGACAAGTGGTGGACCTTGAATGTAAACCCCTCATCTACGAAATATCGTGGGTTTAATGTATTTCGATGGAGCGTAGCATCTTGGAGACATGGTGCAGCTTGCTTCTCGTCATGATTCAATGGAGCCTATCTTGGACAAATGGTGGAGCATCCTTCTCTCCATGTTTCAATGGACCCTAGCTTGGACAAGTGGTGGACCTTTGTTTCTCTCTATGTTTCAATAGAGTTAGCTTGGACAAGTGGTGGACCTTGGAACCAAACCCCCATGTAAAACCTATCATGGTCACTCCAAGTGGTAAGAAAGAATAACCTTTAAGATGTAGCCTTATAGGTTGGACAAGTGGTGGACCTTAGCATCCACATATTCTTAATAAAAGTGGTGAATCTTGAGACCAAACCACTCAGGCTACTAGCAATAATAGCTTGGACAAGTGGTGGACATTGAGTGTAAACCCCTCATCTACGAAATATCGTGGGTTTAATGTATGTCGATGGAGCCTAGCATCTTGGAGACATGGTGAAGCTTGCTTCTCGTCATGTTTCAATGAGCCTATCTTGAACAAATGGTGGACCATCCTGCTCTCCATGTTTCAATGGAGCCTAGCTTGGACAAGTGGTGGACCTTTGTTTCTCTCTATGTTTCAATAGAGTTAGCTTAGACAAGTGGTGGACCTTGGAACCAAACCCCCATGTAAAACCTATCATGGTCACTCCAAGTGGTAAGAAAGAATAACCTTTAAGATGTAGCCTTATAGGTTGGACAAGTGGTGGACCTTAACACCCACATATTCTTAATATAATGACATAGAGTGGAAAAGTGGTGAATCTTGAGACCAAACCACTCAGGCTACTACCAATAATAGCTTGGACAAGTGTTGGACCTTGAATGTAAACCCCTCATCTACGACATATCGTGAGTTTAATGTTTTTCGATGGAGCCTAGCATCTTGGAGACATGGTGCAGCTTGCTTCTCGTCATGTTTCAATGGAGCCTATCTTGGACAAATGGTGGAGCATCCTTCTCTCCATGTTTCAATGGACCCTAGCTTGGACAAGTGGTGGACCTTTGCTTCTCTCTCTGTTTCAATAGAGTTAGCTTGGACAAGTGGTGGAGCTTGGAACCAAACCCCCATGTAAAACCTATCATGGTTACTCCAAGTGGTAAGAAAGAATAACCTTTAAGATATAGACTTATAGGTTGGACAAGTGGTGGACCTTAACACCCACATATTCTTAATATAATGACATAGAGTGGAAAAGTGGTGAATCTTGAGACAAACCACTCATGCTACTAGCGATAATAGCTTGGACAAGTATGGCCCTTGAATGTAAACCCCCCATGTACAAAATATCCTGGGTTTAAGGTATTTCGATGAAGCCTAGCATCTTGGAGACATGGTGCAGCTTGCTTCTCTTCATTTTTCGATGGAGCCTATCTTGGACAAATGGTGGAGCATCCTTCTCTCCATGTTTCAATGGACCCTAGCTTGGACAAGTGGTGGACCTTTGCTTCTCTCTATGATTCAATAGAGTTTAGCTTGGACAAGTGGTGGACCTTGGAACCAAACCCCCATGTAAAACCTATCATGGTCACTCCAAGTGGTGAGAAAGAATAACCTTTAAAATATAGCCTTATAGGTTGGACAAGTGGTGGACCTTAACACCCAAATATTCTTAATATAATGACATAGAGTGAAAAAGTGGTGAATCTTGAGACAAAACCACTCATGCTACTAGGGATAATAGCTTGGACAAGTGGTGGAACTTGAACGTAAACCCCCCATGTTTAATAGACTTAGCTTCGACAAATGGTGGAGCATCGTTCTCTCCATCTTTCAATGGAGCCTAGCTTGGACAAGTAGTGGAACTTTGTTTCTCTCTATGTTTCAATAGAGTTAGCTTGGACAAGTGGTGGACCTTGGAACCAAACCCCCATGTAAAACCTATCATGGTCACTCCAAGTGGTGAGAAAGAATAACCTTAAGATATATCCTTATAGGTTGGACAAGTGGTGGACCTTAACACCCAGATATTCTTAATATAATGGCATAGAGTGGAAAAGTGGTGAATCTTGAGACCAAACCACTCATGCTACTAGCGATAATAGTTGGACAAGTGGTGGACCTTGAATGTAAACCCCTCATCTACGAAATATCGTGGGTTTAAGGTATTTAGATGGAGCCTAGCATCTTGGAGACATGGTGCACCTTGCTTCTCTTCATGTTTCAATGGAGCCTATCTTGGACAAATGGTGGAGCATCCTTCTCTCCATGTTTCAATGGACCCTAGCTTGCACAAGTGGTGGACCTTTGCTTCTCTCTATGTTTCAATAGAGTTAGCTTGGACAAGTGGTGGACCTTGGAACCAAACCCCAATGTAAAACCTATCATGGTCACTCCAAGTGGTGAGAAAGAATAACCTTTAAGATATAGCCTTATAGGTTGGACAAGTGGTGGACCTTAACACCCATATATCCTTAATATAATGACATAGAGTGATAAAGTGGTGAATCTTGAGACAAAACCACTCATGCTACTAGCGGTAATAGCTTGGACAAGTGGTGGACCTTGAACGTAAACCCCCCATGTTTCAATAGAGTTAGCTTCGAGAAATGATGGAGCATCCTTCTCTCCATGTTTCAATGGAGCCTAGCTTAGACAAGTGGTGGACCTTTGCTTCTCTCTATAATTCAATAGAGTTAGCTTGGACAAGTGGTGGAACTTGAAACCAAACCCCCATGTAAAACCTATCATGGTCACTCCAAGTGGTAAGAAAGAATAACCTTTAGATGTAGCCTTATAGGTTGTACAAGTGGTGGACCTTAACACCCACATATTCTTAATATAATGACATAGAGTGGAAAAGTGGTGAATCTTGAGACCAAACCACTCAGGCTACTACCAATAATATCTTGGACAAGTGTTGGACCTTGAATGTAAACCCCTCATCTACGACATATTATGGGTTTAATGTTTTTCTATGGAGCCTAGCATCTTGGAGACATGGTGCAGCTTGCTTCTCGTCATGTTTCAATGGAGCCTATCTTGGACAAATGGTGGAGCATCCTTCTCTCCATGTTTCAATGGAGCCTAACTTGGACAAGTGGTGGACCTTTGCTTCTCTCTCTGTTTCAATAAAGTTAGCTTGGACAAGTGGTGGACCCTGGAACCAAACCCCCATATAAAACCTATCATGGTCACTCCAAGTGGTAAGAAAGAATAACCTTTAAGATATAGACTTATAGGTTGGACAAGTGGTGGACCTTGAATGTAAACTCCCCATCTATGAAATATGGTGGGTTTAAGGTATTTAGATGGAGCCTAGCATCTTGGAGACATGGTGCACCTTGCTTCTCTTCATGTTTCAATGGAGCCTATCTTGGACAAATGGTGGAGCATCCTTCTCTCCATGTTTCAATGGACCCTAGCTTGGACAAGTGGTGGAGGTTTGCTTCTCTCTATGTTTCAATAGAGTTAGCTTGGACAAGTGGTGGACCTTGGAACCAAACCCCATGTAAAACCTATCATGGTCACTCCAAGTGGTGAGAAAGAATAACCTTTAAGATATAGTCTTATAGGTTGGACAAGTGGTGGACCTTAACACCCAAATATTCTTAATATAATGACATAGAGTGAAAAAGTGGTGAATCTTGAGACAAAACCACTCATGCTACTAGCGGTAATAGCTTGGACAAGTGGTGGACCTTGAACGTAAACCCCCCATGTTTCAATAGAGTTAGCTTCGACAAATGGTGGAGCATCCTTCTCTCCATGTTTCAATGGAGCCTAGCTTGGACAAGTGGTGGACCTTTGCTTCTCTCTATGATTCAATAGAGTTAGCTTGGACAAGTGGTGGACCTTGGAACCAAACCCCCATGTAAAACCTATCATGGCCACTCCAAGTGGTAGAAAGAATAACCTTTAAGATATAGCCTTATAGGTTGGACAAGTGGTGGACCTTAACACCATATTCTTAATATAATGACATAGAGTGGAAAAGTGGTGAATCTTGAGACCAAACCACTCATGCTACTACCAATAATAGCTTGGACAAGTGGACCTTGAATGTAAACCCCTCATGTACGACATATCGTGGGTTTAAGGTTTTCATGGAGCCTAGCATCTTGGAGACATGGTGCAGCTTGCTTCTCTTCATGTTTCAATGGAGCCTATCTTGGACAAATGGTGGAGCATCCTTCTCTCCATGTTTCAATGGAGCCTAGCTTGGACAAGTGGTGGACCTTTGATCCTCTCTCTGTTTCAATAGAGTTAGCTTGGACAAGTGGTGGACCTTGGAACCAAACCCCCATGTAAAACCTATCATGGTCACTCCAAGTGGTAAGAAAGAATAACCTTTAAGATATAACTTATAGGTTGGACAAGTGGTGGACCTTGAATGTAAACCCCCCATCTACGAAATATGGTGGGTTTAAGGTATTTAGATGGGGCCTAGCATCTTGGAGACATGGTGCACCTTGCTTCTCTTCATGTTTCAATGGAGCCTAGCTTGGACAAATGGTGGAGCATCCTTGTCTCCATGTTTCAATGGACCCTAGCTTGGACAAGTGGTGGACCTTTGCTTCTCACTATGTTTCAATAGAGTTAGCTTGGACAAGTGGTGGGCCTTGTAAGCAAACTCCCATGTAAAACCTATCATGGTAACTCCAAGTGGTGAGAAAGAATAAAGTTTAAGATATAGCCTTATAGGTTGGACAAGTGGTGGACCTTAGCACCCAGATATTCTTAATATAATGACATAGAGTGGAAAAGTGGTGAATCTTGAGACCAAACCAGTCATGCTACTAGAGATAATAGGTTGGACAAGTGGTGGACCTTGAATGTAAACCCCCCATGTACGAAATATCATGGGTTCAAGGTATTTCAATGGAGATTAGCATCTTGGAGACATGGTGTAGCTTGCTTCTCTTCATGTTTCAATGGAACGTATCTTGGACAAATAGTGGAGCATCCTTCTCTCCATGTTTCAATGGACCCTAGCTTGGACAAGTGGTGGACCTTTGCTTCTCTCTATGTTTCAATAGAGTTTCTTGGACAAGTGGTGGACCTTGGAACCAAACCCCCATGTAAAACCTATCATGGTCACTCCAAGTGGTGAGAAAGAATAACCCTTAAGATATAGCCTTATAGGTTGGACAAGTGGTGGACCTTAACACCCAGATATTCTTAATATAATGACATAGAGTGAAAAAGTGGTGAATCTTGAGACCAAACCACTCATGCTACTAGCGTTAATAGGTTGGACAAGTGGTGGACCTTGAATGTAAACCCCCCATGTTTCAATAGAGTTAGCTTCGACAAATGATAGAGCATCCTTCTCTCCATGTTTCAATGGAGCCTAGCTTGGACAAGTGGTGGACCTTTGTTTCTCTCTATGTTTCAATAGAGTTAGCTTGGACAAGTGGTGGACCTTGGAACCAAACCCCCATGTAAAACATATCATGGACATTTCAAGTGGTGAGAAATAATACCCTTTAAGATATACCCTTATAGGTTGGACAAGTGGTCGACCTTAACACACAGATCTTCTTAACGTAATGACATAGAGTGGAAAAGTGGTGAATCTTGAGACCAAACCACTCATGCTACTAGAGATAATAGGTTGGACAAGTGGTGGACCTTGAATGTAAACTCCCCATGTACAAAATATCGTGGGTGTAAGGTATTTCAATGGATCTTAGCATCTTGGAGACATGGTGCAGCTTGCTTCTCTTCATGTTTCAATGGAGCCTATCTTGGACAAATGGTGGAGCATCCTTCTCTCCATGTTTCAATGGACCCTAGCTTGGACAAGTGGTGGACCTTTGCTTCTCTCTATGTTTCAATAGAGTTATCTTGGACAAGTGGTGGACCTTGGAACCAAACCCCCATGTAAAACCTATCATGGTCATTCCAAGTGGTCAGAAAGAATACCCTTTAAGATATAGCCTTATAGGTTGGACAAGTGGTGGACCTTAACACCCAGATCTTCTTAATATAATGACATAGAGTGGAAAAGTGGTGAATCTTGAGACCAAACCACTCATGCTACTAGTGATAATAGGTTGGACAAGTGGTGGACCTTGAATGTAAACCCCCATGTACGAAATATCATGGGTTTAAGATATTTCAATGGAGCCTAGCATTTTGGAGACATGGTGCAGCTTGCTTCTCTTCATGTTTCAATCGAACCTGGCTTGGACAAATGGTGGAGCATCCTTCTCTCCATGTTTCAATGGAGCCTAGCTTGGACAAGTGGTGGACCTTTGATTCTCTCTATGTTTCAATAGAGTTAGCTTGGACAAGTGGTGGACCTTGGAACCAGACCCCTATGTAAAACCTATCATGTGCATTCCAAGTGGTGGTAAATAATACCATTTTAGATATAGCCTTATAGGTTGGACAAGTGGTGGACCTTAACACCCAGATCTTCTTAATATAATGACATAGAGTGGAAAAGTGGTGAATCTTGAGACCAAACCACTCATGCTACTAGGGAGAATAGGTTGGACAAGTGGTGGACCTTGAATTTAAACCCCACATATACAAAATATCGTGGGTTTAAGGTATTTCAATGGAGCCTAGCATCTCGAAGACATGGTGCATATTGCTTCTCTTCATGTTTCAATGGAGCCTATTTTGGACAAATGGTGGAGCATCCTTCTCTCCATGTTTCAATGGACCCTAGATTGGACAAGTGGTGGACCTTTGCTTCTCTCTATGTTTCAATATAGTTAGCCTATATTAGACAATTAGTAGACCTCGAATCTCTCCATGTTGTCTAGAGCTGAGCTTGGACAAGTGGTGGACCTTACTTCTCCCTTCCCTTAGTTTACTAGCTTAAAAGATTACTATGTATACTTGCTTAGATCTAACTTGAACAAGTGGTGGACCTTGTATTCACACAAACTTAATTCATTACAAAAAAGTATATGCTAAAATAACATTTGGTTTTTTTTGTTTCAGGAAAGATGGCTCCAAAAAAACAGGTTGCAAGGGTTGCTGTCTCAGTTGACTATACTTGCAATGATGTTAGGAAATGGTATTTGGACATACATGGTATAGAGGGTGCACAATTTCATAAGGTGCATCTATTTATTGCCAAAAAGGAGAATGACAGCTTGTTTGAAGATGTTGGACAAGTTGTGGAAGCATCTGTCTCTGTAGTTGATAGTCATCCGGAGGTGGAATGCATTGACATTCTAGTTCCAATGAATCTAGAATTTCAACTATCTCCAGGAGCATATGCATTGGAGCGCATGTCTAGAAACAAAGAAGAGACAATGTTTTCTCGAGGATGGAAGTTTGCAGAATCAAATCCAAACATCACAGCAGATCAACTTCAAAGCTCCATCATTGCCACACTACAACGAAAAAAGGTGAAAGCTTCACGACCACCATCCACAAAGAAGCAAGCAAAAGTGCAAAAAGTAGCAGCTAAGCGAACTAGTTCCATTTTGGATGTAGACAAGGCATCTTTGGCATCCTCATCAACAGAGGGTTCAATGTCAAAGATGAGAATTGTGGATCCAGATGTTTTAGAAGCTGAGGCCATGAAAGGACAAGAAAAAGATACAGGTGGAATGAATAAGTACATAAATTATTTTCCTTTCCAATATAGGGAATTTGATATCCCTATTCAAAATTGTTGGCTTGCTCCTGATCACTATAATGCACGTATTATGGATAAAAAACACGCTGAAAGTGTGTTATTTGGATTTTCACGGAGTACGACCAAGCCTGCAGCATGTGCATATTTGATGCCTGTTCGAAATGCAAAATCAAAGAAGGGGACTCCTTTGGCAGTAGAAGAGGTAGAGGAGCAAAAAATTAAAGATTATCATTATTGGATTCTTGATGGGCAGCATTCAATCTATGCTGCAAAAGTTTTGCTTCACAATGAACAAAACAACAAAGAGATATTTGAAAGACTGATTAGCGTGTATAAATTTAGAAAGGCTCGCATTGTTGTGAATGCTCCTCCATTTGTTGCAACTGCTATATCTGCCATTGCAAATGAGGAGGCTCAGGCATTGTATGTCAAGCAACCTTACAGCCAAATATTGAGACATTTACGGAGTCAATGGATCTTCTCAGGACGACCACCAAAGGCAGCAAGTGGAATTGCAGAGGGACATGCATCTCGTGCCGGATGGGATGTAAGTTATTTTCTTTGTCTTTTTGATAGTGTTTAATTAACAAATCTTGCTCAATAGTTTAATTATTTCTCTATTTCTTTTTAGGCTTTTCTTCGATTGGCAAGAATGAGTGCAGCAGCAAGTTGGATTGCTAAACAGGCACACATGGTCACGTACTCTGATTTAGTTTATGATTGCTGGATAGAAATCATTGAAAAGCTAGAAGAGGAGAATAAGAAACCCCCAACAACTGTATTTAGATACCTTTGTGGCCTTGAGGAATCAGAGGTAAAGACTATTCAAGAAGAGATTAGAGATGAGAAGATTTTACTGTCAAAGAGTGCAAAGGATGGTGATGCAACTGACATGTATGATCGAATCAAGCAGTTGAAGCAAGACAAATTGATTCAAGATGCACTTCTTGAAGGCTTCAACAATTTGAATGAGTCTTCACCATGTAAAGACTGGGAGGAGGTGGTCAAAATGTATAACATCAATGATGTTGTTTATAAAACAATTTTAATGCTATGCGAGGAATGGATCAAATCTAGTTTGACGCGTGGAACAAAGAAAATGGCTTTTCCAGATGGAGCAATAAAATACATGCAATGGGCAATTCACCTTCAAAAGGAGAAAACTGAGCCTAGAGATTTGCCATGGTCAATCTATGTGGTGAGCCTACAAATGGAAGGCAATCTCTACTTGATGCGCCACTTCAATAATAAAGTGCCTATTGGCTTATGTGTTTTAGATATGACAAAAAACGTTGGAGGCAATTTGAAGTGGAGTGAGGAGACATTTAACAATGCTTTGGATGGGATCTTGGCTATTGCTGGAGGGTCAACAGATCCTGGATTTGTCTTTCTTGCATTTGTGGATTTCACTAACTTCACAAAATTGCAATGTGCCTTTCACGCCATGGGAGATAATCTGAGCTACCATTGTTGTGGTGCATTGCATCACTTTCCATCAGCTCCTTGCAAAGGAGCAATTCAATTCCTAACAGTTATTGCCTTCTTGGGACAAGGCAATGCATTTGAAGACCTGAGAAGAAGATCAGAGGAACATCCCATGCCAATTGATTGTTCTCTTCTTCAAGTAGCAGATAACGATATGTCAGATTTGCAATATTTGGAGGCCAAAAAAAGAGCTTTGGTCAAGCACTACATTCGTACATATTGTTTTGAAGACCGCAAGCTTGTTGATGTTTTTGGTGATGGCTCCTTGGTTGCACAAGAAGGAATACAACAGAAAAAAGAAGTTATATGCTTAATTGATAGTGTGGAGGAGGCAAAAAACGTGGAGACCATGCTGCTAGACTTTGCTAAGTCTCATGAAGATATAGAAAAATGGGCTGGACTTCAACAATCCACTTCGCAATCAGATGACATTGTGCCTGTTACAGAGGAGTGCTCTCCACAAAGAGAAGAAGAACAACAACAACAACATCCTCTGTCAATGGAGGACTTTTTGGAAATGGAGACACGTATGTTTTGAGTTTCTTGTGCATGTTAGTGTTTCTTGTTACTGATTTGATACTCTTAATGTTAGATTTTGCTTTATATAGTATTGATTGAGTTTGTATTTTTTATCTCAAGCATTCAAGGTTTGAATGTAAATAATAAATTACTTGAGTTTTTGAATGGTGGATCTTTAGACTAAAACTATAACATTTAATACTCACAAAGACTTAATTACTTAAGAGCTTGAACTCAATAAGTTTTGGACCTTTTATCAATACCCCCTTGATATGATACATTAGATCGTAGCATGGTTAAATGGTGATGCTTCATAAATTGAACCTAGCTTAGACAGGTGTTGGAGCCTAAATTTAAACTAACCTTGCTAGAAGGGAGCTTATGTTTGGACTTTGAGAACTAGCATAAGTAATCAATTAGAGCATAGATTAGACATGTGGTGGTGGCCTTAGAGACCAAAATCTTAATGAGCTTGGAAAGGTATTTAAGTACTGCAATTTACTTAGTTTTAGTACTCACTAAAGGCATAGCTTGACAAAAGGTGGACCTTACATGGATCCTAATTTCAAGAGGTGTGGTAGACCTTCAAACCAAGATCATATAGCTTGGACATGTGGTGGACCTTGCATGAGACTAGTTTAGACAAGTGTGGTACACCTTGTAACCAACACCCATTTGTTATATTAGCTTGGACAAGTGGTGGACCTTGCTTTTATGTTTCAATGGAGCATATTTTGGACAGGTGGTAGACCTTGTTTCTCTCCATGCTTCAATGGAGAGAAACATTAGCTTGGACAAGTGGTGGACCTTGCTTTTATGTTTTAAAGGAGCATATTTCGGACAAGTGGTAGACATTGTTTCTCTCCATGGTTCAATGGAACCCACCTTAGACAAGTGAAGTACCTTGAAACCAAACCCCCATAATACAACCTACTAAATAGGTTGGAAAATTGGTGGTATATGAAACCATCCATGATAGAGCATAGTATAGGTGAAAACGTAGTGGTCCTTATATCAATTACCCATGCATAGCTTGGACAAGTGGTGGACCTTGATTCTCTCTATGTTTCAATGGATCCTATCTTGGACTATAGATATATCTTACTTATTTCCATGCTTCAATGGATTGTAGCTTGGATAAGGAGTGGAACTTCAAACAAAACTCCACAGCATAGCATATATTAACAATTCATGGGTTTTATAGAGATTTTCTTGCCTATTTTGGAGAGTTGGTACACCTTTATTCTCCATTCTTCAATGGATCTGAGGTTGGACAAGCGGAGCTGGAGAAGTGGTCAACCTTAAAATGAAACCTCCCATGCTACAACCCATCATAGATCGTATATGTAGTGGACCTTGAAACTCTTTTATGTCCCTAGCTTAGAGAAGCATTGCACTCTTTATTATCTCCATACATGAAGGCAAGGTTGGACAAGTGGTGGACCTTCAAACCAGAATCTCTATGCAATAATAGGCAAGTGGTGGAGCTTGTTTTCTCCATGTTCCAATGGAGCCTAGCTTAGACAAACAATGGAGCTTGCTTCTCTCCATGTTTCAATGGATCCTAGCTTAGAAAAGTGGTGGAGCTTTGCTTCTCTCCATGTTCCAATGGACCATAGCTTAGACAAGTGGTAGACCTTGAAAAAACCCCCCGTATACAACATATTATGGGGTTTTCATGTTTCAATGGCACCTAGCTTGGACAAATGGTAGAGCTTGCTTCTCTTTATGTTTCAATGGATCCAATCTTAGCCAAGTGGTGGACCTTGAAACAAGAATCCCCCCCCCCCCATGTACAACGTATTATGGGTTTTGAAAGCACTGGGAGAAAATAATAGCTTTGATAAGTGGTGGACCTTGCTTCTCTCCATGCTTCAATGGAGCCGAGGTTGGACACATGTTGGAGAGAAGATGGTTGCCCATGAAATAAGACCATGCATGCTATAATCAATCATATGTTGTACACATGGTGGACCTTGCAATTGTTTTATATGCCTAACTTGGACAAGTGGAGGACCCTTGATTACCTCCAGATATCAACAACAAGCCAAGTTTGGACAAGTGTAGTACCACCAAACCAGAATCTCTATGCTACAATAGAGTATAGATAGGACACGCAGTGAACCTTGATATCAAACCATCCATGCTACTAGAGATGATAGGTTTCACATGTGGTATAACCTTGTATCAATGTTCTATGTGTAGTTTTTGACTAGTGATAGACCTTGAAACTAATCCCTCTAGGCTACAAGAAAAAAGAGATGGATGAGGAGGCTAGACTACTTTTGTTGCATCAATGCATCCCATGTTACCACATATACTATAGGGTTCTTGGATAAGTGTTGGATCTTGTGTCAATGCTCCATGTCTAGCTTGGGCAATAGATTGGAGACACAGTGGCCTTTTTTTTCCAATGATTTTATTTTTTGGAAACCTTGGAGGCACCATGTAAGAGGCACTCTAAGTCTTCCATACAATAGACCTATTGGACTATAAAATAATGATATCTTTCTTTGATATTGTCATTATTTTATGCATAATATTTTCTTCTTTTTGCAGACACAAAGGAGTTAAGTGATATAAAAACTAGATGTATTTCACACTATGATTGGCATGAAGATCCTTTTGGGACACCAAATTTTCCTATTCCCAAAGATGTAATTTTCCATATTAACGGTGTGGATTTTGAAGTGCGACTTTCATATATTGAAGGAGCTGGTTATGGGCTATTTGTGCATACTACCCTGGAAAGTGGTTTGACTATTCTAAACTATGGAGGGCATAAGTATAGATTTCAAGACTGGAAAAAGATATGCAAAATTTTCCAAGAGCTTATAAATATTCTCTTCTAGAGGATCCAAACATAGAAGAAGAGGAAGATCAATCATACATTATTGGTTGTGTAGAAGAAGGAAACGTGTCGGGCTATATAAATAGTTCTCACAGTACAAATGTCTGTCCCAACGTACGCTATACATTTGATCCAAATTTGCCACCTTGGCATAAATGCACCTCTTCACACATCAAGTCAGAAGAATATGGCCATGTATGCATTGAGACTATTTGTCAAGTTGAAGCAGGAGAAGAGTTGTTTGCTGACTATAACTTTACTTGACATTGTAAAGTATTGTACATGGATGGAAATCTCAAGTACATGCATCATTTTCATTTTTCATGGATGAAATCTCAAGTGAATATAACATTTGATTATTGTTTAGTTTATGCTCAACGAGAATCTAAAGTGCTCTTATGCTTTGTGTGTTGTCTAACTTATTTGACTACCTTGGCCATAGAATCTTGATTCTACTCTAGATTTGTGATAAATCTTACCAAAATTTAATCAATGTCTAGGTTGGACAAGTGGTGGGGCTTCAAACATTACTGTCTTAAACAAGTGGAGTTATCTTACTTGAATAAGTGGTGGCCTTTGAATCCAAATCTAAGCCAAATCTCTAATTGTTTCTTGTAGTCTAGGTTGGACATTTGGTGGACCTTGTATCCATGTTTCCTCAACAAGGGTGGCTTTTAGTTTTCACTTTAAGTACTCATCTTTAATAAAGTGTAGGATGGAAAATGTTGAGTTAGTAGATTGTATTTTAGACAAGTGGTGTTTGGTGTACGAATGCTGAAAATGGTTGCAAGGATTCTAACAACGACTTTACCTTAAATAAATTTCTTACTAGGAGTTCTACATATAAATATGGTGAATAAAATTCTAGTGGTTTTGAGATACCATTTGTGTGTGTGTTTTCTTAGATTCACAAACTGGGATGGATAATGCTCCTATGGTTCAGTCAACAACTATAGAATCCATAGATTCTATGGTTTCTAAAGTGCCCAAGATGGATGATATTTCTATACTAGAGTCTAGTGTTGTGCAACTTGAGCAAGCTTCCAATAATGAGAACCAAGAAATCGATGCTTCAAAAATGCAACATACATCAAAAGAGACTGAAAAGTCCACTCACGAGCTATTGCCAATTGGTACTACGTCATGTAGCGTAGATGTTGAGAAATCCATGCTTACAATTATATTGGATTTAAATGGTCTATTGTTGAAACGTTCCCCTCAACCATCCTCACACCACAACTCAGTGCAAATGGATTCAAAAAGATATATTATACTCAGGCCAGGTTGCATCCAATTCTTGAAGACTATTTTACAGAGGTTTAATGTTGCAATTTGGTCGACAGCTACTAGGAATAATGTGTATCAAATCCTTGCAGCACTAAACAACTTAGCTGAGGATACATTGCCTTTCTTTGCAATTTGGTCGCAAGATGTTTGCTACACCGCTCAAACTCAAAAATTGTTTAGACCCGACAATCCAAACGTTGAGGCAATGTTCAAGCCTCTAGCCAAAATTGCCATGGGGTTTGAATGTGATCCACAAAGAACAGTGCTTATTGATGACTCTCCTTACAAGGGATGTATTTCACCAGCAAACAATTGCATTTTTCCACCACAATTTGATGCTGAGAAGATGGTTGACAATATGCTCTTGGAGGAGCTACTGCCATACTTGATTCAGCTTGATGAGAGAAGGGATGTGCGTGATTTAATTGCTTCTAATCGTTATGGACAACCTATAGTGACAAATGATAGTGAATACAAACAAATCATGGAGTATTGGAAGCAGAAAAATGATGTTTGGTCAGCTAAGGTGTTCTTTACAAGAAGAATACCACCTGCAAAAGGTGACAGGGATGAAACTATCATTGAAAATGCAAGTGACACAAGCCACCGCAATGAAATGAGAAGAGCCCAAATACAAGAGATCTTAGCAAAGGAGCGTACACCCATTGAAAGCATGAAGGCGTCACAATTGACCACTTTAGCTAGGCAATTGGGTTGTAACACAAAAGGAGTTTTGAAGGCAACCACAGCAAAGGCTTATATAAATAAGGTGAAAGCTGAGAACAATCTTCTAAGGCTGGATAGAAAGCAACCCTAAGGTACTAGTGACATGTCATATATTCTTGATACACATACTTGAACACTCATGTGCATGGTATCTAACAAATCTTTCTTTTTATTCCTTCCTGCAGGATCTTACAAAGGATACTACTAGATGGAGCTCAATCAATAGAGATTTTGATATTTTGCTCAAAATAATGAAGCAGTCACCTACATTTTTTGTTTATCAATTTCTTGAGAGACTTTCTTTTAGTTTGTAATCATCAAATGAAATGAAAAGTATCCTTCTTATAAGATTGCTGATCTTTTTCTCGTTCAAAACTTTCAATTGTGATTTATAGTTTTGTTAGCATGAGATTGTGCTTTTTTAGTTTGAAAAAAACTGTCAAAGATCCAAGTCTTTTTGGCTTTACTTAAGTTATTAATTGTGAAAGATCCAAGTCTTTTTGCTTTACTTAAGTTATTGATTGTCTATGTAATAGTCCTTAAAACAATATCGGATGGCTTTCTTGCTCCCATGTCTCACATTGGTCTTTAGGTAAGACAAGTGGTGACCTTGAAAGTATGGTCTCATATCTCGATCAAGTGAAGAGACATGAAGCTTAAATATCACTACTATGTATCTAGTGTTAAACTCCATCAAGACAAAGATACTAGAGTGCCAAATTGCAGTCTAGTTTAAGTGAAAATCCATTTGAGCTAAGGTAAAACTTATAGTGCCTCATTTTTCTAGGATTCTACCCCATCAAGGAAGTTAGAATCTAGCACAAACCAATTAAGACTCTTTTGGAGCCTAGATAGGACAATTCGTGGAACTTAAGAGACTTATTATTGAGTTAGAGTCTAGTTTAGATAAGCAAAAGATCTTCAAACCAGCACTTGACTTTCTTACTATTCAATATTCAAAGTCCCTTGAGGCTAACAAATTACATACCTACTTGTAACCTAACTAATGAGTAATTATATAGATCTAAGCAAGTATATATAATGAGTCTTCAAACTAATAAACCAAGGGAAGAGAGTAGCAAGGTCCACTACTTGTCCAAGCTCAGCTCTAGACAACATAGAAAGATGCTAGTTCTACTAATTGTCTAATTATAGGCATGGAGAAATGATAGAAGGTTGAACACTTGTCCAACCTATCATCTCTAGTAAGATGGGAGGTTTGGCCTTAAGATTCACCATGTAACCAACCTATACATCATTGTATTATGAAGAGTAGAAAAGCAAAGCTCCACCACTTGTCCAAGCTAGTTCTAAAATCCACATGGAGATAAGCAAGCTCCACCATTTGTCAAATCTCTCTTCCATTAAAACATGAAAAAACTCAGCTATGTTGTACAGGGGGGACTTTTTTCCAAGGTCCACCACTTGTCCAAGCTAGGATCCATTAAAACATGGAAATAAACAAAGCTCCACCACTCGTCCAACCTTTAGAGTTGCAAAGTGTATGGGTTGTCTAAATAGGTATGGGAAAATAATTGAAGGTCCACCACTTGAAACATGGAGCGAAGCAAGCTCCACCATGTCTCCAATATGCTAGACTCCATTGAAACACCCTAAACCCATGATATTTTGTACATAGGGGATGTACATTCAAGATCCACCACTTGTCCAACCTAGTATCCCTAGTAGCTTGATAGCTTTGGTCTCAAGATTCACCACTTGTCCACTCTATGTCATTGTATTAAAAAGGATTGGGTGTTAAGGTCCACCACTTGTCCAACCTATAAGGTTATATTTTAAATGGTTTTTTTTCTCACAACTTGAACTACCCATGATATGTTTTACATGGGAGTTTTGTTTCAATGTCCACCACTTGTCCAAGCTAACTCTATTGAAACATAGAGAGAACCAAAGATCCACCACTTGTCCAAGCTAAGCTATATTGAAACATGGAGAGAAGGATGCTCCACCATTTCTCCAAGATAGGCTTCATTGAAACATGGAGAGAAGAAAGCTCCACCATGTCTCCAAGCTAGGATCCATTTAAATGCCCTAAACCCATTTTATTTTGTACATGGGGGGTTTTATTTCAAGGCCCACCACTTGTCTAACCTATTATCCCTAGTAGCACGAGTGGTTTGGTCTCAAGATACACCACTTGTACACTCTATGTCATTATATTAGGAAGAACTATGTATTAAGGTCCACCACTTGTCCAACCTATAAGGTTATATCTTAAATGGTATCCTTTCTCACCACTTGAAATGCCCATGATATGTTTTACATGGGGGTTTCATTCCAAGGTCCACCACTTGTCCAAGCTAACTCTATTCAAACATAGAGAGAAGCAAAGGTCCACCACTTGTCCAAGCTAACTCTATTCAAACATAGAGAGAAGCAAAGGTTCACCACTTGTCAAAGCTAGGCTCCATTGAAGCATGGAGAGAAGTAACCTCCATCATTTTTCCAAGATAGGTGCCATTCAAACATGGAAAGAATCAAGATCTACCATGTCTCCAAGATTCTAGGCTCCATTGAAACACCCTAAAACCATGATATTTTGTACATGGGGTGTTTACATTCAAGGTCTACCACTTCTCTAACGTATTATACCTAGTAGCATGAGTGGTTTGGTCTTAAGATTCACCACTTATCCACTCTATGTCATTATATTAAGAATAACTGGGTGTTAAGGTCCACCACTTGTCCAACCTATAAGGGTATATCTTAAATGGTATCCTTCACCACTTGTCAAGGTCCATCACCACTTTTCCAACCTGTAAGGTTATATCTTGAATGATATTTTTCCTTATCACTTGTAATGTCCATGCTATGTTTTACAAAGGGGTTTTGTTCCAAGACCCACCACTTGTCCAAGCTAACTCTATTGAAACATAGAGAGAAGCAAAGGTCCACCACTTGTCCAAGGTAGGCTCCATTGAAACATGGAGAGAAGGATGATCCACCATTTCTCCAAGATAGGTTCCATTGAAACATTGAGAGAAGCAATCTCCACCATGTCTCCAAGCTAGGCTCCATTGAAATACCCTAAACCCATAATTTTGTACATGAGGGGTTTACATTCAAGGTCCACCACTTGTCCAACCTATTATCCCTAGTAGCACGAGTGGTTTGGTCTCAAGATTCACCACTTGTACACTCTATGTCATTATATTAAGAAGAACTATGTGTTAAGGTCCACCACTTGTCCAACCTATAAGGTTATATTTTAAATGGTATCCTTTCTCACCACTTGAAATGCCCATGATATGTTTTACATGGGGGTTTCATTCCAAGGTCCACCACTTGTCCAAGCTAACTCTATTAAAACATATAGAGAAAGAAAGGTCCACCACTTGTCCAAGCTAGGCTCATTGAAACATGGAGAGAAGGAACCTCCACTGTTTCTCCTAGATAGGCTCCATTGAAACATGGAGAGAAATAAGCTCCACCATGTCTCCAAGTTGCTAGGCTCCATTGAAATACCCAATACCCATAATATTTTGTACATGGGGGGTTTACATTCAAGGTTCACCACTTGTCCAACCTATTATCCCTAGTAGGTTTGGTCTCATGATTCACCACTTGTCCACTCTATGTCATTATATTAAGAGGAATTGGTGTTAAGGTCCACCACTTGTCCAACCTATAATGTTATAGCTTGAATGGTATTTTTTCTCACCACTTGTAATGCCCATGACATGATTTACATGGGGGTTTTGTTCCAAGGTCCACCACTTGTCCAAGCTAAATCTATTGAAACATAGAGAGAAACAAAGGTCCACCACTTTTCCAAGCTAGGCTGCATTGAAACATGGACCTTAATACCAAATTATTTCTAGTAGCATGAGTGATATTTTGTACATGGGGGGTTTACATTCAAGGTCCACCACTTGTCGAACCTATTTCCCTAGTAGGTTTGGTCCCAAGTTCACCACTTATCCACTCTATGTCATTATATTAAGAATAATTGGGTGTTAAGGTCCACCACTTGTCCAACCTATAAGGTTATATATTAAATGGTATTTTTTCTCACCACTTGTAATGCCCATGATATGTTTTACATGGGGGTTTTGTTCCAAGGTCCACCACTTTTCCAAGATAACTCTATTCAAACATAGAGAGAAATAAAGGTCCACCACTTGTCCAAGCTAGGCTCCATTGAAACATGGAGAGAATGATGCTCCACCATTTATCCAAGATAGGCTGCATTGAAACATGGAGAGAAGCAAGCTTTACCATGTTTCCAAGCTAGGCTCCATTGAAACACTCTAGGGGGTTTTATTTCAAGGCCCACCACTTGTTTAACCTATTATCCCTAGTAGCATGAGTGGTTTGGTTTCAAGATTCACCACTTGTACACTCTATGTCATTATATTGTGTTAAGGTCCACCACTTGTCCAACCTATAAGGTTATATCTTAAATGGTATCCTTTCTCGCCACTTGAAATGCCCATGATATGTTTTACATGGGAGTTTCATTCCAAGATCCACCACTTGTCCAAGCTAACCATATTTAAACATAGAGAGAAACAAAGGTCCACGACTTGTCCAAGCTAGGCTCCATTGAAACATGGAGAGAAGGAACCTCCACCATTTCTCCTAGATAGGCTCCATTAAAACATGGACATAAGTAAGTTCCACCATGTCTCCTAGATGCTAGGCTCCATTGAAATACGCAAAACCCATGATATTTTGTACATGGGTGATTTACATTCAAGGTCAACCATTTGTCCACCCTATTATCCCTAGTAGGTTTGGTCTCACAATTCACCACTTTTCCACTCTATGTCATTATAATAAGAGGAATTGGGTGCTAAGGTCCACCACTTGTCCAGCCTATAAGGTTATACCTTGAATGGTATTTTTTCTCACCACTTGTAATGCCCATGACATGCTTTACATGGGGGTTTTGTTCCAAGGTTCACCACTTGTCCAAGCTAATTCTATTGAAACATAGAGAGAAACAAAGGTCCACCACTTTTCCAAGCTAGGCTCCATTGAAACATGGACCTTAATACCAAATTATTCCTAGTAGCATGAGTGATATTTTGTACATGGGGGGTTTGCATTCAAGGTCCACCACTTGTCCAACCTACTTTTCCTAGTAGGTTTGGTCGCAAGATTCACCACTTGTCCACTCTATGTCATTATATTAATAATAATTGGGTGTTAAGGTCCACCACTTGTCCAACCTATAAGGTTATATATTGAATGGTATTTTTTCTCACCACTTGTAATGTCCATGATATGTTTTACATGGGGATTTTGTTCCAAGTTCCACCACTTGTCCAAGCTAGGCTCCATTGAAACATGGAGAGAATGATGCTCCACCATTTATCCATGATAGACTCCATTGAGACATGGAGAGCACTAAGCTCCACAATGTCTCTAAGATGGTAGAGCTGATTGACATACCCAACACCACTGATACTTTGTACATGGGGGGTTTACATTCAAGGTCCACCACTTGTCCAACCTATTATCCCTAGTAGCATGAGTGGTTTGGTCTCAGGATTCACCACTTGTCCACTCTATATCATTATATTAAGAAAAATTGGGTTTCCATATCTAAATGGATCTTTGCTTGGATAAGTGGTAGACCTTGAGACCTAAATACCCATTCTACACTAGAGCATTGGTTAAGCCTTATGCACTTCAAGCATACCTTTAACAACAAGTAGTAGTTATTAGTTGACTTAAGTCTAGTTGACCTCCATGGTATTGAGACTAAGAGAGAGTGTAGCATAAAAAAGAGTCAGGATTTTAATTTGACTTTCTTTCTATTAATGAGTAGATCATAGATGGATTTTGGTATCTAATAAAACCTTAGGGTAGACAATGTAAAACTCATGTCTATTGTTGTGTTTGCATTAAGTGTTCTTGTTCTTTAATTTCAGAACCATTACAGAAAAATGGATTGGCTATATGCTGGCATAAATTGAAGAAAACTATTGAATTACCCATCCAACCTCCTCCAAGACCTTGTCCAAGGAATGAATCACCTCCTTATCACCTACCACTTTCTTTCAAGGACATCAAAAGAGTACTTATCTTGGATCTAGAGGAGTTACTTCTCAAGACAATTGAAATGAAACATGGAGATTCTATGCCATCTTGGGCTCAACACATGCGACTTGTGGAGGATAAAGATGAAGTTTATCATGTGGTGCGACCAGACGCACAAAGTTTTTTGGATTTTTGTGCTGAATACTTTGAGCTATGGATATGGAGTTGCTATAACTTAACAAGGGTGCAACGCATCACACAAAAATGTTTTCCTGAGCAATATACCAAGTTCAAGGTGTTTATGAGTAACAAAAATTGCCAAAATCCAAATATTATGTTAGGATTTACAAGGGTTTATCACAAAAATTTGAGTGATATTTGAGGATTTGGATGCAAACAATACCTTAATTTTTGATGACACTCCATATAGGGTGATGTGGAACATGCCAGGGACATATCTTATATTTCCAAAGAGGTGGAGGCAAACTTCCGAGCAGCTTCAAAACTTCTTGCAGAGAACCATAATTCCATGGTTGGTAGGATGGTTGTATGCAAGAGATAAGAGAGTCTATACATACAACACAATTGTAAATCAGTATAGTGATTCTGAGACAAATTATGTCCTTGGTGTGTATTTGTCAACACGAAAGAATTGAATAAATATGGCCATAAGATGCTTTTTTATTCTAGTGTGTATCTTTCAACATTTGTATAATTTGATATAGTCTTTTTTATAAAAAAACAAAGGTGTGTCAATTTTATGAACACTTGAATGGAGTGCACCCTACTCTAAGGGGACTTCAATGTACTATTGGAGTGCATCCTATTGTAAGGGGACTCTGATGTATTGCTAGAGTGCACCCAAATTTTTGGAGACTCGTTTTTTATTTGATTGGGGCCTATGTTGGGTCATATAGTAAAAGAAATTCATTTTTTGTCAATTCATATCGAGGTTGCATTTATTTGTAACTATGAGAGAATTGATGTTTGATGTCAAAATAAAACTTGTAAGTATGGATCAGAGAATTCATGGACTTTAAATATGTGAGAGGGATCTTTTTCTTGGGCACAAATGTTTGCTTCAAGAATTTTGTCATTACATACTTTGCGTGAAAGAGTTTTAGAACCTAAAAGACTTTGAAAACAAAACTATGGAATCTAAGTGCATGTATTCTTGAATGGCTTGAAAGTTGATGTATACATGCATGTCGCCTTGATGAAGATTTAGATCTGACAAGATGCAAAGCTAGAATTCTTGGACGTTACCTTTGTCAATTTGGTAATAACATATTTAACTTTCTTTTATTATGGGTGGAAAATATATTATTATGTGCATTTGGAACCTAATTGCTTGACCTTCAAACCAAGATTCCTATGTTATTTTTTCATATACTTTTTTGTAATGAATTAAGATTGTGGATACAAGGTCCACCACTTGTTCAAGCTAGATCTAAGAAAGTATATATACTGAGTCTTCAAACTAGTAAACCAAGGGAAGAGAGAAGCAGGGTCCATCACTTGTCCAAGCTTATCTCTAGACAACATAGAGAGATGTTAGGTCTACTAATTGTCCAATATAGTCATGGAGAAATGATAGAAGGTTGATCCACTTGTCCAACCTATCATCTGTAGTAAAATGGGAGGTTTGGCCTTAAGATTCACCATGTAACCAACGTATACTTCATTGTATTATGAAGAGTAGAAAAGCAAAGCTCCACCACTTGTCTAAGGTAGTTCCAAAATCAACATGGAGAGAAGCAAGATTCACCATTTGTCCAAGATAGGTTCCATTAAAACATGGAAAACCTCATATATGTTGTACATGGAAGCTTTTTTCCAAGGTCCACCACTTGTCCAAGCTAGGATCCATTAAAACATAGATAGAAACAAAGCTCCACAACTCGTCCAACCTTTATAGCTGCAAAGTGTACCGGTAGTCTAAACTAGGCATGGGAAAATAATAGAAGGTCCACCACTTATCCAATATATTATCTCTAATAGCATGGGAGGTTTGGTCTCAAGATTTAGGAATTAAATAACCTGTATTTCATTGTATTATGATGAATTTGGTTTTAAAGTCAACTACTTATCCAAGCTATAAGTTTATATCTTGAATGGTATTCCTTCCCATCACTTAGAAAACCAATGATATGTTGTACATGGGGGGGTTTGTTACAAGGTCCACCACTTGTCCAAGCTAGTTTCATTGAAACATGGATGAAGACAAGCTCCACCATTTGTTAAATCTAGACTCCATTGAAATCTAGAAAATCCATTCTATGTTGTACATGGGGTTTTTGTTTTAAGGTCCAACACTTGTCCAAGCTAAGATCCATTGAAACATGGAGTAGAGAAACACTCCACCACTTGTCCACGCTAGGAAACATTGATAGTAGTTGGCTTAGTTTGAAGATCCACCACGTGTCTAAGCTAACTCTATTGAAACATAGAGAGAAGCAAAGGTCCACCAACTGTTCAAGCTAGGCTCCATCGAAACATGGACAGAAGCAAGCTCCACCATTTATCCAAGATAGGCTCCATTGAAACATGGAGAGAATCAAAAGTCCACCATTTCTCCAAGCCAAGCTCCATTTGTCCAACCTATAAGGTTATATCTTAAATGGTAATCTTTCTAATCACTTGGAATACCCATGATATGTTTTACATGGGGGTTTTGTTCCAAGATCACCACTTGTCCAAGCTAACTCTATTGAAACATAGAGAGAAGCAAAGGTCCACCACGTGTCCAAGCTAGTCTCCATTGAAACAAGGAGAGAAGCAAGCTCCATCATTTCTCCAAGATAGGCTAGCATGGATAAGTGCCCCTTGAAACCAACCTTCCTATGAGGCAATAGAGCATATGCTACATATTTTATGTATGCCCCATGCCTCAAATTAAGAAGTTATAGATTAGAAGTGGACCTTTCTTGAATGTCACATGCAATAAATTAAGGAAAAATAGCCAAGTGGATTGTATTCCTCAATGGATCCTTGCTTTCACAAGTTGTGAACCTTGAGTCACTTTTACATTAACTTGGACAAGTGGTGGACCTAGAAACCAAGCTCTCCATGTTGAGATAAGTTGTAGGTAGGACAGTAGGACATAGACAACGATAATGGATGCAATATACTCGTTCCTAATAATCCAATTGATTGAAACCATGGTACTTTAGTTGTTTTCATTGTGTATTGTATGTGCATAAAGTGGAATGAGACCTTAAGAAAACTCAAATTTTTGACAAAATCTCTATATTTTGTACATGATATATTGAAATTTGTCCAACCTGCTGGGAATTGGGATTTTTCCACTTTACCTAATATGGTCTTAGATCATAAACTCAAAAAACATAGTCATGAAAATTATTAGCATCGTTAGTGAAATAATTACGTTCACAATGCCATAAGAGATGGTTCGCAACGCCACTCTTTTGACGACATATATACGAACGACAACATATGTGGACATAAAATATGAACATAAAAAGTATAAGATGCATGATACATGATGCAAATGACATGTGTATATACTACATAAACGACATTTATCAACGTAGTGATATCAATGAGTATCATCAAAGTATTAACAAAATATCATCATTGTATCAATAAAAATGAATAAATCATCATGGTATCAACGAAAAGCATCATAGAACAACCATTGTATCAACGAAACAACATCATGGTATCACCGAGAATAACCATGGTATCAACGAAACAACATCATGATATCACTGAGAATAACCATGGTATCAACGAAACAACATCATGGCATAATCGAGAATAACCATGGTAACAACGAAACAACATCATGGTATCACCAAGAATAATCATTGTAACAACGAAACATCATCATGGTATCAACGAAAATCACCATGGAATCAACGAAATATCATCATGGCATCACCGAGAATAACCATGGTATCAACGAAATATCATCATGGCATCACCGAGAATAACCATGGTATCAATGAAATATCATCATGGTATCAACGAAAATCACCATGACCAAAGTACTAACAAAACATCATCATGGTACCATCAAAATCACCATGGTATCAACAAGAAATTATCAATAAAACGACGTAAACTATATCTCTAGAAGAATAATTATACGAGAATCAATGAACGGGTATATCATATAACAAAAGATCATGTACCAACATTAGCTCGATAAAATTTGGACAATCATCAACGGCTCAATTGAATCAGAACGATATGTAGCTGGCTTCTGCAGCAAAGTTACATCACTAACAAATATATGATTGATGAAGAAAAAATATAATTGAGAAGTTTTCAATTATGAGAAAAATCAAAAGCAAAAAGTAAAATTTTGCTTTTCAAACATATTCGCAGTCCGAAACGATAACCCAAAATCGGTGCAGAATTTAGAGAAACTTTCTTCTACAAAGTTGTAGACCACATCGATTTTTGATGGCTATAGCGAATAGTTTCTGCAAAATCGTTCTCAATTAGGAGAAAAATCAAAAAACAGAAACGAAAGTTTCTTTTCAAGCATATACGCAGTCCGCCAACGATAACTCAAAATCAGTGCAGAATTTGAAAAAAAAAACTTTCTTCTGCAAAGTTATAGACCACATTGGTTTCAGTGCCTTCGCGGGTTATTTCTGCGAAATCGTTCTCTATTAGGAGAAAAATAAAAAACAAAAAGCGAAAGTTTCTTTTCAGACATGTACGCAGTCCGTCAACGATAACTCAAAATCGGTGCAGAATTTGGAAAAACTTTCTTCTGCATAGTTGTAGACCACATCGATCTCGATGCCTACAATGGCTAGTTTCTGCAAAATCATTTTCAATCAGGAGAAAAATCAAAAACAAAAATCGAAAGTTGCTTTTTAGACATGTATGCTATCTGCGAACGATAAGTTCAAATTGGTGTAGAATTTGAA
>NC_140936.1:37266312-37291312 GCF_014529385.1 Adiantum capillus-veneris | reverse complement strand
ACACAAAATAAATGAGACTTAAGTAGATGTGAACATTTGAGCTTACCTGAGAATCTCGCTTACCTCAAACGCACCAAGCCACCATATGTTAGATTCTAATTGAACACTAAAATATAAAGGATCATCACTGGGACACTTTGAGAGGGCTCTATTCATTAAAGTAATAGTAACACGCTCTAGCTTTTTCTCGTTAACAAGCTGACACTCATCCAGTTTTAACACAAAATGTAATACCCCTCGTGACTCTTCAAATGTGATGTTGTAAAACTCCACCATTCTCTTCTGTAATATCCGCAGGTCCATAAAAATATTATTGAACTCATCATATGCCATGTTTGTTCCATGGCCACTGTAAGTTGCTTTAATATGAAAGGGCTGTCCAAGATAGTCACCCTGTGCCTCGTTAAGCTGAAGCCTCTCTTTCCAAACACTTGAGGCTGATGATAGAAGTTTGGATTTTATACCCTTCTTAACAAAGATGGATGAGACAGACTTTTGGATAGCCAAATATCCTCTTTTGCTTACACCAAGTGAATCAAGTGTGCCTTGTATCTCTTTTGCAGGCACTGAGTTCTCTGAAATAAAGCGGTCCACTACATTTCGTTGTAGGATCTTAAACTTCTTGTCATGTACTATATCTGCTGCCAGGCTTCTACTTATAAGTGTCTTCAATCTCTTTCCTATATTGGATTTGGGGTCAATGTTTTCCTTGTCAGGATAGATTGAATCTCTACATGAAGACAATGCATAAGTAAATAACAGAAAATTTGCTTCACTAACACTATTTAGGCACATGAAAACAATGCATAACAAGAAAAAACAAAAAGATTACTTAACTAAGACAATGTAGCCAACCAAGAAGCATCACCTTAATGCTCGGATTCTTTTCTTGAGACCTCCTGATGCAACCTGCAATGTTTCAAGATTGCGCAATTTCTTCTTTCGGATACGACCACCCAAGATGGTGTCCTTCATTTGACAACTTCGCACCTTTCCTTTCAGTTCTTGTACCTCTGTTTTATGTTGCAAAATGGTAAACTGATCTGTAGAATGTAAATGTGAAAGGCGAACAATCTCACATTGTTGAGCTTGGAGAATAACCTTGTAAGTTTCATCTTCTCTTGTAAGAGATTTACAATAACCCAGAAGGCCCTTTTCTCCATCACCAGCAAAGGTCAATAAGCTTGTAGGATTGACAAACGGTGGAGACGCATTAGTCATTAGATTCTTAGGATAGAGAGAGCCTCTTGTCCAGGTATCTGTGTGTTTAGCTCCCTGAGCTCCGAGCGTGTCTATGGAAGCGGGAGGTATATGTGTGTTTGTTTCACTGCGCTTAATCAATGGTTGGTACTCATTGTCCAAATCAATGTGAAGGTGATATTTGGCTCGTTTTTGGGTAACATTTGTGCCATTTGAGGAGTGCGCCATTAGCCAAATGTGCAGGTTTAATGGAAAGTGAATAGCGGCTGCGCCTTTGTCCCTCCATGTTAGCCTCATTCCCTCCATATTGACGAGGTTCATTCAATGCAACTGAAAAGAGGATTATCCCTCAATCACTACGAACGAATGTTCAGAAGAGTAAGGAATCTACTTAAAGTACACTTTTTGAACTTTTACTATGAAAGACCCAGCTCTATTATTGCCATTTTTTCTAGAGAGAGAGTGCAAAAAATACATTTTCTTAGAAGGCCCTCCAAATGACCTCTGAAATTCCCTAATTAGTACATCAAGGAGACATAAGCATATGGCCATAAAAAATTTTTGACATGGGGGAGCACAATAATATCCACCTCTACAAAGCGTCATGGGCATCACAATTTTTATAGTCAGTCTAGCGTGTCAGACTCACCAAATTTTGGTCGTCGAGAGCCTAAAGCCAAGAAATTGACAATTGTGTCACCTTGGACCAGAGAGACGACAACAAATGGCCATGAAAACTTGTGGGGGTGGGGGAAACACATGGATCCATAACCCTACAAGTTTCATAGGCTTCGCAATTGTCTCGACTCAATTTTGGAAGGTGGGCCCTTGGCTAGCCCAAAGCAAAATCAAATTGGCGATTGTGCCACCTTTGATCAATGCGACAACAACAAATGTCCATGAAACTTTGAAGAGGTGGGGCAAGTACACTAATTTGCACTCATGCAAAGTTTCATGGACATTGCAATCTATCTCAAGGGTTTAGGATGGCACAATCACCAAATTTTGGTGATTCGACGCGTGGCTAGGTTAAAGGCAAAAAACTAGCATTAATAGGGTAATCCTTGACCGACAAGAGGAGATTGGATGGCCATGAAACTTGGTGAGGGAGGGATAAGCACACTAATACCTTTACTTTTAAAGTTTCATGGGCATCTCAATCTGTCTTGACGGTCTAGGGTGGCACAATTGCCAACTTTTGGCCGCTGGACCCTTGGCAACCCCAAAGCAATTGAATTGTCGATTGTGCCACCATGGACCAACGAGATATAAACAGATAGCCATGAAACTTTGCACAAGCTGGGTGAGAAAACTAATTCCTACCCTTGCAAAGTTTCATGGGCATTGCAATCTCTCTCAATAGTCTAGGACGACACAATCACCAAATTTGAATATTGGACCCTTGGCGAGCCAAGAACCAAAAAACTATCGATTGTGTCACCAAATGTGTAGAGGTGGGGAAAGCATACTAATCCATGCCCATACAAAGTTTCATGGACAATTCAATTTGTCGGCAGCGGGCCCTTAGCAAGTCTAAAGCCAAAATTGGTAATTTGTGCCGCCCTCAACCGACGCGACGAGAGCGAATGGCTGTGTAACTTTTTCGGGGAGAAAAAAACATACTAATTCCCACCATGTAGAGTTTCATGGGCATCAGAATTCATCTGGACGGTCGAGGATGACACTATCGTCAACTTTTGCACTTTGGGCCCTTGGCGAGCCCAAAGCCAAAAAATTGGTGTTTGTGCCACCCTAGACCGATGAGACGTGAGCGGATGGCCATGAAACATTTATGAGGTGGGCGGAGAACAATATTTCCCACCCCTGCAAAGTGTCATGGAAATTGGAATCGGTATCGATGGACTATGGCTGTAAACTAGCCAAATTTTACTTGTCGAGCCCAAAGCCAAGAAATTGGCGATTGTGTTACGTTCAACCAGCAAGAGAATAACATATGGCAATGAAAACTTGTAGGGGTAGGGAAAGCACACCAATTTCTAACCCTAAAACTTTCATGGGAATCACAATCCATCTTGGCCCAATTTTGGTAGTTCGGCCATTGGCCAGATTAAAGCAAAAACAAATTGGCAATTGTAACACCTTCGATCAAGCAGATGACAACGAATGGCCATGAAACTTTGTGGGGATGGGGAAAACACACTAATCCGTACCCCTCCAAAGTGTCATGGGAATCACAAATCTGTGTCAACCGTCTAGGATGGCACAATAGCCTTATTTTGGTTATTGGGTTCTAATTAGCTAATTAACATAGTGTTGAGAATTTTTTGACAAAAGACTCAAAAAGACACAAAAGTGGCTAGTGTTAAAGCCAAAAAACTAGCAATTGTGTAATCCTGGATCGACAAGACGGTAGTGGATGGCCATGAAACTTTGTGGGATTGGTGTAAGCACACTAATACCTTTCTATGAAAAGTCTCTTGGCCATTGCAATACGTCTCAACAATGTAGGGTGGCACAATCGCCAACTTTTGACCCTTGGATTGTTGGAGACCCCAGAGCCAATAAATTGGCGATTGTGCCATCGTGGACCAATGAGAGATGGATGGCCATGAAACTTTGCACACATTGGGGGAGCATACTAATCCCTACCCTTGAAAAGCTTCATGGGCATCGCAATCTCTTGCAATCATATAGGGCAAGACAATTGCCTAATTTTGATTGTTGGACCCTTGGCAAGTCAAACACCAAAAAAATAACAATTGTGTCACCCTCGACCAATGAGATGGCAACCGATGTCCATGAAAATTTGCAGAGGTAGGAGAAGTATATTGATCCATGCCCATGCAACGTTTCATGGTCATCGCAATGTGTCTCATCGGTCTAGGGTGGCAGTTGGTCCTTCGCAATCCCAAAGCCAAAAAATTGGTGATTTGTGCCACCTTGGAACGACAAGATAGGAGCGGATGGCCATGAAAATTTGCAAGGGAGGGCAAAGTATACTAATATCCACCCCTACAAAGTTTCATGGGCATCGCAATCCATCTAATTGGTCAAAGACGGCACAGTCACCTGCTCTTGCCCATTCGGCCCTTAGAAAGCCAAAAGCCATTAAATTTATGATTGTGCCACTGTAGATCGACGAGACATGAGCAAATATCCATGAAACATTTTGATGTGGGGAGCACAATAATCTCGATTCTTGCAAAGTTTCATGATAATCACTACTCTGCCGACAATCTAGGGCGCCACAATCACCAAATTTTGGATTGTTGGAGTCCAAAGCCAAAAAAATTGGCGATTGTGTCACCCTATACCAATCAGAGGACAAAAGATGGCCATGAAACGTTGTAGGGTTGGGTACTTGTGGACCAGCGAGACATCAACGGATATCCATGAAACTTTGCATAGGTTGAGGGAGCATACTAAACCCTACCCTTGAAAAGTTTCATGGGCATCACAATCTCTTTCGATGGTCTAGGGTGGGACAATTGCCAAATTTTGACCGATGGGCCCTAGGCCATCCAAAAACAAAAAAAATAATGATTGTGTCACCCTTAACTAACAAGATGGTAATTGATGGCCATGAAAATTTGTAGCGACATGGAAAAAATACTAATCCAATCTGTCTCAATCGCAATTCCTATCGACAGTCTAGGGCGGTAGTGGGTCGTTTGACGATCCCAAAACCAAAAAATTGGCGATTTGTGCCACCCTAAATCGACGTTGTGGGAGATGGCCATCACACTTTGCAAGGGATAGGAAAGCATACTAATCCCCACCCCTTCAAAGTTTCATGGGCATCACAATCCATCTCGCAAGGATGGCACAACCGCCAACTCTTGCCCATTCGCCCTTGGCAAGCCCAAAGCCAATAAATTTATGATTATGCCATCCTAGAATGACGAGACATAAGCAGATGGCCATGAGATGTTTTTGAGGTGTGTAAGAATAATAATCTCCAATCTTGCAAAGTTTCATGGGCATCGCAAGCCGCCTCGACAATGTAGGGCAGCACAATCGCCAAATTCTGGTGGTCGAGCCCAAACCCAGAAAATTGGCGATTGTGCCATTCTAAACCGATGAGACAAAAAAAAATAGCCATTAAACCTTCCATATAGGTGGGGTAAGCACACTAAATCTTGTCCTTGCAAGTTTCATGGGCATTGCAATGCGTCTCCACCCAATTTTGGCAGTTGGGCCCTTGGCCAACCCAAAGCCAAAAATTGACGATTGTACCACCTTGAATCAAGGAGATGACAACAAATTGCCATGACACTTTTCAAGGGTAAGAGAAGCACACTAATTCCCACCCCTACAAAGTTTCATGGGCATCTCAATCTGTCTTGGCGGTCTAGGATGGCAGAATCACCATATTCTGGTGATTGCACTCGTGGGGAGCCCAAAGCCAAAAAAATGGCGATTGTGTCATCTTGGACCAACAATACGGGAGAGGATTCCCATGAAACATATTAGGGGTGGTGTAAGAATACTAATAACTTTCCATGTGGGCATCGCAATCCATCTCGATGATCTAGGGTGGCACAATTGCCAACTTTTGGCCATTGGACGCTTTTGGCGATTCCAAGCACATAAAATAGAAATTCTACCACCTTGGACCAATGGTATGTCACTCATGGACATGAAACTTTTCACAAATGGAGGGGAGCACAATAATCCCTACCCTTGCAAAGTTTGATGGGCATCGCAATCCATCTCGATGGTCTAGGGCAACATAATCGCCAAGGATTCCCATGAAACTTTGTAGGGGAAGGTATTAGTCTGCTTAAACAACTCTTGGAAAGTTTCATGACCATCTTATCCTGTCTTGTCCGCCCAAGATTACACAATCAGCAGTTGTTTCACTTCCGGCTCCGCACGGGTCCAATCATCAAAATTTGATGATTGTGTTGTCCTAGATCGTTGAGACAAAATGCAATTCCCATGAAAATTTTTATGGGTGGAGATTAGTGTGCCTATACCATGCTTGTAAAGTTCATGGCCATCCGTTGCCGTCTCATCGATCGAAGATGGCATAATTGCCAATTTTTGTGTTCTAGCTAAGGGCTCAATTGCCAAAATTGGGGCCGAGATGGATTCCGATGCCGAATAAACTTACAAGGATAGGTACTAGTGTGATTTACCCATTTTTGCAAGGTTTCATGTACATCACTTGTTGTCTTGTCGGTACAGGGTGACACAATCGCCATTTTTTTGGCTTTGGGCTTGACAAGGAAAATTTGGTGATTGTGCCGCCCTACACCGTCTATGTGGATTGCGATGCCCATGAAACTTCACCTGGGTGGGTATTATTGTGCTCCAAAAATCTCCAAAAAGTTTCACGTTCATCAGATCACATCTCTCTAATCTTGAATGGCACAATCACTAGTTTTTTGGCTTTGGGCTCGCCAAGGATCCAATGGGTAAAAGTTGGCAATTGTGCCGCCCTAGATCATTGAGATGAATTGTGATGTCCATGGAACTTTGTAAGGGAGGGGATTAATGTAAATTCCCCTCCCTCACAAAGTTTCATAGCCATCCCCTATCGTTTTGTCGGTCCAGGGTGGCACAATCGTCAATGTTTTAGCTTTGGCCTCTCCAATGGCCCACTACCGCCCTAGACCGGCGAGATGGATTGCGATGCCCATGAAACTTTGCACGGGCATGGACTAGTGTGATTTTCAAACCTTTTGAAAGTTTTACGGTCATTTGTTTCCATCTCCTTGGGCGAGGGTGGCACAATTGTTAATGTTTTGGCTTTGGGCTTGCCAAGGGCCAACGATCAAAATTTGGCTATTGTGGCACCCTAGACCGTCGAGATAGATTGAGATGCCCATGAGACTTTTCATGGATAGGGATTAGTGTGATACCCCCACCTCTCCCAATGTTAATGGCCATTGGTTGATCTCTCGCTGGTCCAAGGTGGCACAATTGCCAATTTATTGGCTTTGGGGTCGCAAAGGGTCCAATGGCCAAATTTAACGATTGTGCCATCCTAGACTGTCAGGACAAGGGCAAGGCCACAGAGTCATGGACTGGGCCAAGGTCCATACTAGGCAGTGTGGACAAGGGAATCCGGCTAGGGAAAAGGCTAGGAGCATTGCCTATATAGTGGGAGGTTGGGAGGTGGATTCCAGGCTCTCGTCACCCCATGCATTACATTCGTATCGAGAGCAAGGTCTATTCTAGGCAGGTGGGTTGGGTCGTGGACCTCCACTTTTAGCATGCACATGCAAAGCTAGAGGGGGAAGGAGGTTGGAGGCGGGCATGGCCGCCTATTAAGCAACAAAAAAATCGCACAAATGCACTGTCTGGAGGCGGGCTTGTGCCGAGGAGGGAGTAAGCTCAACCTCCGCCATCGCAGGCGCTATCGACATTGGCGGGTTCGTGTTGCCCCTGAGGCCACTTCATGTTTCTTCGGTACAGCTATGTGTATTTTTGTACTCCAAGGTTTTGTTTTCTCTTTTGTTCACACACCACGTTTTCACCATGAGTGTGGAAATTGATGATCAACACATTTTTGACTTCGAATACTTGGAGTGTGCTCCACCTGTGGATGCCGCATGGCCGGATATTCTCACAGAGGGTACCCACGTGGCAACAAGGACGGATGATGCATACCTAGGCAGTCTATCTTTCTCTCCGTGAGTATCTACACCTCCTTCTCAGAGCGTGTTTGATATTCTGGAGGATGATAGTAACTTGCCGGATGCCAGGGAGTTTGTTACTCGACAGGACTGGCAAACATTTGAGGCCCGATTTCACAAGCTAGCTTACGGGTCCAAATATTGGCTACGCAAGTGGAAAATCTCACACGATTCATTTACAATATGCTACCAGAATCAAGTTCTCACTTGCCGTAAACCCAAGTGGCTGTCTACCCACCTATTATGACCAAAGAGGTCCAACATGCACAAGATAATTCGGTTGTAGAAACAGATCTGGTCGTGACCAACATGGTCAAGAAGCGACTATCACAATCCGACTTTCGACGTGCAAAAAGTCAAAAATTATTCTTTATTTGCTTAGGAACGCATCAAAAAAAGCAGTGTCGACATGTCCGACAACGTAAGCATGATGCATTAGTTCGTGATTCGACATAAACTCCAGTTTTGGTGCAGGGCACATTAGTTATATGTCTTCATACGTGCATGTGGCTTTTCAGAGTATTGTCCATTTTTTGAATTGGATAGTGTTATGCCCCAATTTCTTTTCTCATATAATAATTTTTGGTATGACCAGTTTCATAATCTCGGCTTATACAATCAGCCGACAACATTATGAGATGCATACAAGATCAGTGCATTAGGGTGTGCATGATATACATGTCACAATATCGTTTGCTGTGCACAACCAAATGCTTGGCCATTTCACGTGATGCAAGGCGTCTAATGTGTGCTATGATTGACTTGGCGTCGAGAGCAATAGCCACCAAGTTTGGTGCAACTACATTAATCGGGATATCATCTCACCAAATCCCTACCAGTCTAGTGCAAGGCACTTATGGTGTTAACTTTTACGGTTATCATGATAGCCCAGTATTTCCACTTTTGTATGCAAGGCATGCCCTCTAGGTGGTATAAAGTACGTCTTTGCTCTCACACATCATTTTCTTTTTGGTTGCTGTCATCACATACCAACACTCAAAGAAACCTAAATTTAGGATTTAATCACCGGCAAAGTGCCCTATTTAAGACATTTTGGTACGATCACTACCCGTGCAAGGTCGGTGGGTTGGGATGTGTTTTGTGTTTTCCTGTTTGCTCTCTCGATGAGAAAGTCATACGAGAGCAAACTGTGGAATTCTTATAGGATAAGCTGCAAGTCAAGCATAAGATGCATAAGCGCACACAGATTGGGTACATACTCTAGACACTTAAGGAACGTTCCTCAACCCAGCATACTCTCCTTCTATCTCTTTCTTATTCCTCTCAAAGAATAATGAAAAATTTCTAAGAAGATTTTGAACATGTTTGTTTGGGAGTCAGCCTGAACCAAGGTGCTCTAACTCTCAGCTAGAAATAGGGCAATTAGCCATCTAAATTTTTCTTCACCAGTTCATTGATTGAACACTAACTGCCATAAGGGCTAGGAGCCACACACGTTGGCTAAGAGTCATTGTCAGATCTTGGGTAAGACCCAATTGTTGGCATTTCTTGGGTGATTGTTCTTAAGATCGAACACATCTGCCCAAAGGAGTACACATCAAGCACATCGATGTTAATGGACAGCAAGAGTCTTGTCATTACGGATGTTTATGGTGTCATTTTTGCACTACATGTTTTTAGTGTGACGCTCAAGTTGAGTTTTGATAAATTGTTTACTAAATCACCCCATAGGCATTAAGGATCACAATTTGATCTATCCCAGTTGTACTTTCAAGGATAGAAGTCTGTAATCTACCATGGGGTAAAGGACAAATTCAACTTTTTAAGTACTTCCGATCATTTCTATACACGGTTGACTATGTTGGTTACCGTTACCTGCTAGCTGAGCAGATTCTATAAAGGGTCTTACCAAGGGGTTTCACTACGTAGATTATAACCAACGGGTTTGGATTGTGACGGCAACACCCAAGGTACCCAGTGCAATGTTGTTTGTTTTCTTTCACAAGTGGGAGACATGCTTCCGTGCATTTGAATACGGGTAAGTGAACATTAAGTTCAATTCTCCAGGTATGCACCTATTGATTTGGTGTTATTTCATTTTTTTTATATTGTTTCCTTGGATTTTTTAGGTCGTATAAATACGCTTGAATGTTTCAGAGACATGCCAAGCGCATGTCGAAACAAAGCAGTTTGGGCTGTCGTGTCCCATATATTTTTCTGCCTTATGCTACTATGAATCCACGTGTAGGGTTTGATTTGGCACATGTTGTCACATGGGATACAACATGGTCTAGGAACTCAAGGAGTTCTTTTTAGCCAGTGTGGAGCAATGATCATGAGGGTCCCTCTCACTTGTGTCGCAGAGTGTTTGTAGTTACCTCCACACACAAGTACATCTCGTACTTAAAGGATGTTATTTTTACAGACATCCTTATTAGAGACATATTCCACATGTTGAGAATATGAGTCTCTAAGACTGACACTAGCACCTAATTCCTAATGATGTGTCACAAGACATCCCTACGTGCTGGTTGCTTCCGTTGATTAGACCATTTGGATCACACCGTATCAGGAACAATTTCAATGGCCAAAAATTATCGAGTACTTAGTACAGACTTGTTGTGATGAGAAGTGTTGTGAAACCACCTTAACGGAGGGTCGTTTCTACATATAGCCAAGTATGCTAAGTTACTGAGAATTTCTCATGGTTGGTACCTAAGTGTGACTGAGCTTTCACATTCTGTTATGGTCCAACTCTTGTTGAAAGGATTTCACCTATGTACCATGGAAAGTCTCGTTATGGAATTCAGGTTTAGATAAGTTTGTGTTAAATGCATGCACCCTAGGTGTTATGGGCCCTAGTGTTTAACATTGATTTATTTGGAGCGGCATGCAAATTCATGGACTCTATTCTTTTTTGCACCTTTTTGCATTGCAAGTGCAATCTCTACTGCAGATTTATTATGAGTTTACACCCTACCATACAAGGTACTGGCTCAAGATGGGTGTATGTGGTTGGATGGTATAAACTCTATGAGCTTACTCCAGTCCAACCCGCTTTCAAACTCGTTGGTTGTCTCCACTCCATATCAAATATATGGCTGTAGTTTATCATTAGTCATGGAAGACTGTCTATAAGTAGTTGGGGGAAATCACCTCACTGTTACTGTTGCTATTCATTTCATGTTGGATGGGCAACTTACACGTATTCTTTGCTAAAGGATTTGCTAAGCGCATATGTTAGAACAACGCATTCTAAATGGGTGATTCTCTCCCTATTTTAGAATTTTCTTAGGTTAGGTTTTTAGCTTTGAACACCTGTTGTGGGGGGGTTGGATACCGTTTCAATATTTTCATAAGTCAAGGACTTAGCAGGGGTGCTGACAAAGTATGAGGTACTTCTGTGTGCTTCAAAATGTTCAAAAGTCTGACATGAGGACACTCCCTATTCTATCCCTCACTAGCTATGAGCTTTTGAAGATACTCACGCGAGTTGGAAATCTGGCTCACAATTGTATGGAAATTTGCGCCAAGGTTTTCTTGCATTTTTGCGGTGTTTTCAAAAAGTTTGAAACCTGGGTTTGTAATTAGACACCTCTTAGTTGTGATGACTCATTTAGCATTCTCAAGTGAGTTCTATATGGAGTCTTCACGCTATGTTGGTTATGCATCGGTTAACCAAGACTGTTTCATACGGACAACAATGTGGAGAATAAAGATGTTATTCTTTCTTTCATTGAACCTCCTACTAAACCGGGTTCCGCTCTAATGAATTGTTGAATCCATGTGGGATGCAACGGTGGAAAACATCAATGTTCTTATGAAGATACAACACTTGTGTTTTTGAGGACGAAAACGCTTCTCCAAGGGGGGAGTAATGTCGGGACAAGGGCAAGACCACGGAGTCATGGACTGGGCGAGGGGCCAGACTAGGCAATGTGGACAAGGTAATCCGGCTAAGGCAAAAGTCTAGGATCATTGCCTATATAGTGGGAGGTGGATTCCAGGCTCAAGTCACCCCATGCATTACATAGACCATCCAGACGGATTGCAATGCCCATGAATCTTTGCAAGGAAATTCAATTTTGTGCTTATCTCACACCTGCACATTTTTATGGCCATCCGCTTCCATCTTGTCGGTCCAAGATGACACAATCGCCAACTTTTTTGGCTTTGGACTCACCAAGAGCCCAATCACCAAAACTAGTAATTATGTCCTGTTAGACCATGGTGACAAATTGTGATGCCCATGAAACTTTTCAAGAGTGGGAATTCATGTGCGTCCCCCACCCTTGCAAAGTTTCATGGCCATTTGTTGCCGCCTTATCGATCAAAGGTGGCACAATCGTCTGGCTTTGGGCTAGCCAAGGGTCCAAATGCCTATATTGGGCTGAGATGGATTGTGATGCCCATGAAACTTGTAGGGGAAGGAATTAGTGTGCTCTTCCCACCCCTGAAAGGTTTCATGGAAATCTCTTGTTGTCTTGTCCATCAAGGGTGGCACAATTGCCAATTTTTTCGCTTTGGACTCGAAGACCAAAATTTGGCAAACCCCCACCTTAGAAAAGTTTCATGGACATTCACTCACGTCTTGTCAATGTAGGGTGGCATAATCACCAATTGTTTGGCTTTGAGCTTTCCAAGGGCCCAATGGTAAAATTTATCAATTGTGCTAGCCCAAACCTTTGAGATGGATTGTGATGCCCATGAAACTTTGCAAGCGTGGGGAAATCACACTAATCCCAATTTTTTGGCTTTTGGCTCGACGACCAAAACTTGGCGGTTGTGCCACCCTATACCATTGCGATAAATTGTGATTTCCATGAAACTTTCTATGGGTGGTGGTTATTGTGCTTCCCCCACCGCAAAGAAAAAATAATGGCCGTCCGCTCACATCTCATTGTTCTAGGTGGCACAATCATAAATTTTTTGTCTTTGGGCTCGTGAAGGGACCAACGAGCAAAAGTTCAAAATTGTGCCATCCTAGATCTTTGGGATGGATTGAGATTCCCATACAACTTTGTAGGGATGGGGATGAGTATGATTTCTCCTTTTTCAAAAAGTTTTATTGCCATCCGGTGCCATCTTCTGGGTTCAGGATGTTATAGTTGCCAAACGTTTTAACTTTGGGCTCACCAAGGGCCCACTATCACCCTAGACCATCCAGATAGATTGTGATGCCCATGAAACCTTGAAAGAGAATGGATTAGTGTGCTTTTCTTCCCTCTACAAAGTTTCATGGCCATCTGTTGCCGTCTTATCGATCAAGGGTGACACAATTGTTAATTTTTTGGCTTTGGGCTCGCCAAGGGTCCACTGCCGCTCTAGCCCGTCGAGACATATTGTGATGCCCATGATACTTTATGAGGGAAATAATTAATGTTCTTTCCCCACCGGTACAAAGTTTGAATGCAATCCATTGTTGTTTTGTTGGTCCAAGATGGCACAATCACTAGTGTATTGGCTTTGGGGTTGCCAAGGGTCCAATATCCAAAAGTTGGCGATTGTGCCACCCTAGACCATCGAGATACATTTTGATGCCCATGAAACGTTACACGGGAATCTAGTTGTGTTATTACACCAGTCTTGCAAAATTTCATGGCCATCCGATCCAGTCTTGTCGGTCCAAGATGGCACATTGACCAATTTTTTTGGCTTTCGGAGTCTCCATGGGCCCAATCGCCAAAATTGTTTATTGTGGCATCCTAGATCGTTCAAATAAATTGTGATGCCTATGAAACTTTATGTCGGTGGGGTTTAGTGTGCTTACCCCACTCGTGAAAAGTTTTATGGTCATCCATTGCTGTCTCATTGATCAACCGTGACACAATTGGCAATTTTTTGGCTTTGGGTTTGCCAAGAGTCCAACTATCAAAATTCAACTAAGAAGGATTGTGATGCACATGATACTTGTAAGGGAAAAGATAAGTGTGATTAACCTACCCCTACAAGGTTTCATGGCCATCTGTTTTTGTCTCGTCCGTCTAGGGTGACACAATTGTCATTTTTTTGGCCTTGGACTCGATGACCAAAATTTTGTGGTTGTGCCACCTTAGATCATCGAGACAGATTGCGATGCCCATGAAACTTTTCAAGAGTGGGGATTACTCTGCTTCCCAAACCTTAGAAAAGTTTCATGGCTATCTTCTCGTGTATCGTTGGTCTAGGGTGGCACAATCACCCTATTTTTTGCCTTTGAACTGGCAGAGTCCTAATGGGCAAAAGTTGGCCATTGTGCCTCCCTAGGCTGTTGAGAAGGATTGTGATGCCCATGGAAATTTTCAAGGGTGGGAGATAGTGGGATTCCCACATTCCTGCAAAATTTTATGGCCATCCATTGCCGTCTCATTGATCAAAGGTGGCACAATCGCATATGTTTTTGCGTTGGCCTGGCCAAGGGCCCAACTGCCAAAAATGGGCCGAGACACATTGTGATGCCCATGAGACTTATAGGGGTAGGGATCAGTGTGCTCCCCCCAACCTTGCAAGATTTCATGGACATCTATTGTCATCTCCTCCGTCCAAGGTGGCACAATTGCCAATTTTTTGACTTTAGACTCGACGAACAAAATTTAGCGATTGTGCCGTTCTAGACCGTCAAGACGGATTGCGATGTCCATGAAACTTTTTAGGGGTGGGGATTTTTTTTCTCTCCCAGTATCAAAAAGTTTTTATGGTCATTTTCTCTCATCTCTTCGATCTAGGGTAGATAATATTCAAAATTTGGCTTTGACATCGCCAAGGACCCAACATGCAAAACTTGGCGATTGTGCCGTCTTGGACGATCGAGATGGATTGTGATGCCCACTACAATTTTCAAGGGTGAGGATTAGTATAATTCTCCCTCCTATACAAATTCTCATGGAAATCTTCTTCCTTCTTGTTGATCGAGGGTGGCACAATGGCCAATTCTTTGGCTTTTGGCTCGCCAGGGGCCCAATGGACAAAAGTTGGTAATTATGCCTCCCTCAACCATCGAGATGGATTGTGATGCCCATGAAACTTTGCAAGGCTAGCTATACATTATTATTATTTCCCAGATCCCATATCCTCTGTTCAGGGTGGCACAATCACCAATTTGTTTGTCTTTGGGCTCCCCAAGGGCCCATAGTTACCCTAAATCATCGAGACAAATTGCTATTTTCATGAAACTTTGCATAGACATGGATTAGTGTTCTTTATCTTCCTCTTAAAAGTTTCCTGGCCATTCATTGCTATGTCTTTGGTGGAGGGTGGCACAATCATTAATTTTTTGGACCCAACTATCAAAATTTGGTAATTGTGCTATCCCAAACTGTCAAAACGGTTTGCAATGCCCATGAAACTTATCATGGGTAGGGATTTAGTTTCTTTTTCCACCTGTGAAAAGTTTCATGGACATCTATTGTTGTTTTGTATCAGCCAAGGGTGGCACAATTGACACTTTATTGGCTTTAGAGTCGCCAACGGTACAACGGCCAAAAGTTGGCGATTGTGCCACCCTAGACCATCGCGATGGATGGCGATGCCCATGAAACTTTGGAGGGGAAGGTATTAGTGTGCTTACCTTACCCTTGAAAGTTCTCATGGCCATCCGCTTTCGTCTTGTGGGCCCAAGATGACACAATTGCTAGTTTGGGGTGGCACAATGACACTTTATTGGCTTAGAGTCGCCAACGGTTTCAACGGCCAAAAGTTGGCGATTGTGGCACCTAGACCATCGCGAGGGATGGCGATGCCCATGGAAACTTTGGAGGGGAAGGTATTGTGTGCTATAACTTACCTTGAAAGTTCTCATGGCCATCCGCTTTCGTCTTGTGGGCCCCAAGATGACAACAATTGCTAGTTTGGTGATTGTGCATCCTAGACTATCGAGATAGATTTCAATGCCCATTAAATTTTTCATGGGTGGGGATTAGTGTGCTTAACCTACAATTGCAAAGTTCACGGTCACCCATTGTTGTCTCATTGATTGAAGGTGGTACAATTACCAATTTCTTAGCTTTGGGCTAATAAGAACGTGACTGCCAAACTAGGCCAAGACCGATTGTGATGCCCATGAAACTTGTAGAGGTAGGGATTAGTGTGATTCCCCCACCCTTGCAAGGTTTCATGGCCATTGTTGTTGTCTTCAATTGCATTTTTTTGGCTTTGACTGGACGACCAAAATTTGGGCAACCAAAATTTCCCCCCCTCCCCCCAAAAAATTTTCATGGCCATTCGCATTTCATCTCTCAATCTAGAGTGGCAGAACCACTAACTTTTTGGCTTTGGACTAGCGAGGGCCCAACAGGGCAAAAGCTAGCAATTGTGCCACCCTAAACCATTCAGATGAATTGTGATGCCCATGAAACATTGTAGAGGACATGATTAGTATGATTTCCCCTCCCTCGCAAAGTTTCATAGCCATCTGCTGCCATTTTGTTGGTCCACGAGTGTCACAATCACCATTTTTTTGGCTTCGGGCTCGCCAAGGGTCCACTGCTGCATTACATTGTCGAGTGGGATTGTGATGCCCATGAAACTTTTCATGAGCATTAATTATTGTGATTTTTTTCTTCTACAAAGTTTCATGGAAATAGATTTCCATCTCATTGATCGAGGGTGGCACAATCGTTAATTTTTGGCTTTGGGCTTGCCAAGGGCCCAATGGTCAAATTTTGGCTATCTTGGCACCCTAGACCATCGAGAGAGATGCCCATGAAACTTTGGAAGGGCACGGATTAGTGTGCTATCTCCACCTCTGTAAAGTAGAATGGCCATCTGTTGCTATCTCATTGGTCCAAGGTGGCACAATCGCCAATTTAATGGCTTTGGGTTCGCCAAGGGTCCAACATCCAAAAGCTGACGATTGTGCCACCTTAGACCATCAAGGTGGATTGTGACTCCCATGAAACTTTGCAGGGAAAGGTACTTGTGTGCTTTCCCAAGCCCTGCAAAGTTTCATGGCCATCCGCTCCCATCTTGTTTGTCCAAGATGACACAATCGGCCATTTTTTTTTGGCATTGGGCTCGCCATGGGCCCAATAGCCAAAATTGGTGACTATGTCATCCTAGACTAAATTGTGATGCCCATGAAACTTTGCAAGGGTGGTGTAAAGTTTAATGGCCATCCATTGTCGTCTCATTGATTGAATGTGACACAATCGCTAATTTTTGGCTTTGGATTGGCCAAGGGCCCATCTGCCAAAATTGGACTATGATGAATTATGATGCCCATGAAACTTATATGGACAAGGAGTATAGTGCTTCCCTAACCCCTGCAAGGTTTCATGGCCATCTGCTGTCATCTCGTCAGTCCAAGGTGGCATAATCTCCAATTTTTTGGCCTTGGGCTCAACGACCAAAATTTGGTGATTGTGCCGCCCTAGACCATTGAGATGGATTGTGATGCCCATGAAACCTTTGCATATGACTGATAGAGGAAAATGTTTATTCTTATTGCAGTTGACTATTTGTCAATATGGGTAGAGGCAAAGGCAGTAAAGAAGATCACTAGCAAGGATGTTGGGAAATTTGTGTATGAGGATATATGTTGTAAGTTTGGTATACCATTGGAATTTCTCTCTAACTATGGTCCAGGATTTTGTGGAGAGTTGTTTGCCTATTTATGTGAGAAGTTGAAGGTACAACATAGGTATACCACTCCATATTATCCACAATAAAATGGAATGAATAAAATATTCAATGGAGAGCTTATGAGGATACTTACCAAAATGACTCAAAGTCATAGTAAAACATGGGATCTTGAACTTTCATGTGCTTTGTGGGCTTATAGAACATCTGTGGAAACCAAGAACTGGATTTTCTCCATTTCACTTGGTGTATGGAAAGGAAGCGTTGTTGCCCGTTGAAGTTGAGATTCCTTCCATCAAGATTCATAAAGTTAAATGAAGAGGCAATGGACATGCTCAAAGAGAAACTTTTTTATTTACAATGTTTACAACTTGATAGTACTGTTGCTTTTGAGCATTATGAGAAAAATCAACATGATCAACAAAGAAGGTTCAACGAAACATTGAAGCACAAAAAGATAGAGGAGGGTGCAATGGTACTAAGATAGAATAGCAGATTAGATAGAACCTTTCAAAACAGGTTTCAAAACACACGAGAGGGTCCATTCATGGTAGCAAAGAAGTACAAGAATGACACTTATCAGCTTGTTGATTTGGATGGAACCATGCACTCATCTAGAGTTAATGGATATAGGCTCAAGAAGTATGTGACACGAATGATGACAATTGTAAATGATCATATAATTCTTGAAGAGAATGACAACTCAAATGTCCCTTTACATGTAGCTAGGTAACTTCTAGGGATGAAATGTGCTCCTTGTTTGCCCTAGAAATTGTTGTTGTTGATCATGAATGATCTAGCACACTACGGGGTTGGCAAGTTATGACAAGTTTTTTTATGTGACTAAGAAAACATGTAAGGATTTTATGGATTCTTTCCAACTTTTTTGAAGAGGTCGCATATGTATATGCCATGTGCATACTCACGCGTCTCAAGCAAGGTCATCGTTATGTACATATCCCTTGAGGGATTGGACCCTTATTTGTGGCGTCATGGTTTTCTAAAATGTATTGTACATGATGTAAATATTATTTTGAGTCTCAATGAAACAATTGTAAGTATAGATAATGCTCAGGCTCATGCGCAAAAATGTGATCTATGTAGTCGCCTATATTGCACCTCAGCTATGTCCTTGCATATTTTATCCAAATCACATGCATCAGGTATAGAAAGTGATGGATTCTGAAGTGTAGTTCTTTGAAATTCTTTGAGGAATCATAGTGACAAATTTGGTGATTTTTGGTAACCGTTTGCCCCAATCCCCATCGAAAATGGCTTTTTATATAGGTAAAAATGGATCAAAAACTAGTTAAATTTGGTCTAGATAGGCAAATTTTTGACACATCAGCTCACATGCCGTGGACAAAAAAAAGGGGCGGGGGGTGCTTTCTGAAGTGAAAAAACTAAGAATTTGTTATTCTAAGAGAGGCACCCAAGAGGATTCATGGTGGTGTGTGTGTGCACGATGTTTCTCTTCTTCCCGCCTTTGAATTACACCTTTCTCTTATCAATTTGATTTTTCGGGATCATCTTGGGTGCACTCTCATTGGTGTTTTCTCCATGGTTATAGTGTTTTGGTGTAGAAGATAGAGGCATTTTCCACATAGTCTACGTGTGTGTGTGTGTGTGTGTGTGTGTGTGTGTGCCATTGGGGTTGAGTGAGTAAGAAAGAGTGAGAGAGATTTTGGAATCGAGTTGAGTGTGAGAGGATATGAGTATGTGTGTTTGTTGGATCAACTTTACCTTCACATTGGCTTGATTAGCATTGCTAGCATGCAAACACCAAGAAATACGAGTGCCTCTATAGTCTTGCACGGATCACACCGTCAGAAGGAAGGACTATGACACTGCCGAAAACATATGTGGTAAACACCTTTAGAAATTTATGAAAAACCCTTCAAGCATGGAACACACTAAAAATTAGGATAAACAGAGGACATCATGATGAAGCCTGTATCGTGGAGATGTCCATAGAGTATCCATACGCAAAAAACAGATGAGAGATGAAAGAGTTATAGCCACTCAAACATAGGGGTACACTCTTTCTTGCTAAAAAATGAGCTCTCTGGAAGTTGTACATGTGTTGCAGCTATTAAAAAGGGGGCCCACTCATCTTTTATTTCCCCCAAATCTTCTCTCCCTACTCAGCCGACAAGGCTTCATTTGTAGGCACCTTTTAATTGGCTCAATTTTGGCCTTTTTTTGGGTGAAAAATGAGGTGTCTGGTGATCCTTTGACCAAGGCATGGGGTGGGGGCAAGTGGCCAGTGGACCGAAAGGGATGTCTAGGCGCCTGTCCAATAAATGTGCACTCACAAAATGCACCATTTCTCTCCCATCAAGCCCACTAGCCCATGAAGGCCACCGAGCCAAGCTTCTCTCCAATTGATACAAGCTATAGGGGGTCCTCCTTTGGCCTATATACCCCCCATTCTCCCCTTTGTCCTTCTCATGTGGGATTATCCCATGACACATGGCAACCCCCTCCTCAAGGCTTCCAAACTCCCCATTTCCCCACTAGTTTCCAGTCTCTCTCCCAAGCAGGATGACTTCTTGAACAACTTTCCTCAAGGCATAACCTGCTACTCCCGTCTCACTGGATGATGCACTGCAACACACGGTTTAGAGCCCATCCTCTCGGCTATCTCCAAAAACTTACAATTTCAGCATTTCTAATCTTAGACCCTCAAGTTGGCCCAATTGCTTTTGTCGCATGCACTTGCCATCACTTTCTAAGTTGAGACAGTCCACTTCGGATGCTCATAACTCATGATGTACATGTTCGATTCACGAACTATAAAGCAGGGCTGGAAATATTTATTAAAAACCATGTTTCGGGGACTCAAACAATCCCAAACATCAACACCCAAGTTTGGAAAAATCACACCTTTGTACATGAATTTGTACAGGGCCACTTCCAAAACTTGGAGGGCTATCTACACATATATGCATGAGGCTAGTGGGAAATGACTTAAAGACTTTATGCTCATCCAGAAAATGCCCGATAGTTTTTGATGTGATCCCAAGACTCATCGTCACCGACTCTCTACACGCATCTTGTTGCGTTGGTGAGAGCTTGTAATCCCAACAAGTTGCCTCTTGATTTGAGTGAATAAGGACCTATTTGGGTGAGTTTACTCTACCATTTGGGTGTGCGAGTATCCATTCCAAGCTGCAGGCAGCCTATGCTATAGAGGTGAAACGCTTTCAACCCTCCTTGTCAACGCCTGTTAAAGTAGTCCACATCGTGCCCGAGGACAAACACTGCGTAGAGATGAAAAGAAAAGTGAGTAGGCACCTCCAAGTGGTGAGACAAGGCACGGTAGTATGTCACGTAACATAGAAGGGCATGCTCTCTTATGCCCAGTCCTCTATGCAAAAGGGTGCTCATGCCACTAAGGCTCTTGGCCGGGGACCAAATTGCTGCAAAGTGAGTGAGCTTATTGAAGAAAGGGCCTTCAACTGACACCAAGACAAGCCTCTATGCCCAACACGGTGCACACGTGCCCACTCCTAGAAGGACTCTACCACCACTGACCTAGACTCTGGACCCACATGTCGAAAGATTGTGAAGGCGCCTCGCCCGATGAAACAACTCTTCCGCCAGAGAGTGTATGTCCGCTAGAGAGGGTGTAGGAACATGGGGTGTTGGTGCCTGCTCTGGTGGATGTGGGCTATTGTGGGGGAGTCCTCTACTGAGGGGGTGATGGCTATTGGGGGGTCACCACCTCCATGTTCTGACAGAAGTTGAAACATGGTGTCTGCATTGAAAAAGAAAACTGTCACAATCAGTATCATGAAATGCAAAAGTGTGCAAGAAAATTCTAATAGGTAAATAAGGTAGCTCTTACACTGTTAAGATATGGAAATTGAATATCGATCCTAAACCCTAAACCATAAATTTGGCTTTTCAATTGTTTATAAAAAAGATTCATTGGGTGCTAGTAGGCTAGTAGTTAGCTATAGAAAAAGAAAAAATATAGAATCTTGGAGGATTCTGTCTCGTTTGCTCCGACCACGTGGACGGAGTCACGAGAAGGAAATCAAGTGCGTCTCTCTCTCTCTCTCTCTCTCTCTCTCTCTCTCTCTCTCTCTCTCTCTCTCTCTCTCTCTTTCACACACACACACACACACACACACACACACACATTGCGCATGTAGGTCTCTGTTGTTGTCATCGACCCTTGCCTTGAAATCTCATCATGGTTGTCATCACCACAATTGCCTTTGCTCCTATTCGACTGGTTCTCTGGCATGGAACCTCCAGGCCTACATATGCTCTGAGATTGCATGTGTAGGGGGCTCCTAGAGATGTGTGTGTGTGTGTTTTTTGGGAAGTGATGAGAGGGGGTGGGACGCTTACATAGTAGTCTTGTAGGTGGGATGGCAGTGCAAGGAGGAAGGAGCGGGGACATCAGGAGCGGTGAGATGGGGGTTTAGCTGGACAAGAAGGCAAGAATCTTTGGAGGTATCAACATATTTTATTTAAAGAGTAGCCAGTAAAAGCCTACGATTTTGATTATGTAGGCGTCACGATTTTGATCATTGGGTGCTAATATGCACAAAGCCAAAGCGAAGGGACTATGGAAGATAAGTTAGCCCTAGAATGATGGGCGAATTATGCATGCGCATGCCCTCGTTATCCTAAGGGTGTTCACACACATGACTATTGGGTAAAAGAATAGATCGGGGGGACCGACAGTGCTCGAAAAAACCTTTCTTCCAAAAACTTGGCAAACCTACATATGTGACACAACAGAGGTAAATTGACAAAATTTGAAGGTTGTCACACCAAATTACACTAAAATTTTCAAAATTTTGAAGGTTTTCTCACTTTCAATAATAAAATTTAGAGGTAAATTTCAAAATTTGTAGGTGGGATTACGTTTTTTTTCGAGCATTGGATGGGGGGTGTTGAGACTGGTTAGTAAGCTTTGGTACTCGTGAGAAGCCAGCGGGCCCACGGAGATGTCCTGAATGTGGGGATTTTTCCAGAGGATATTCAGGCGGAGCCTCGGAGGAGGGTCCTGTCTCTCTCTCTCTCTCTCTCTCTCTCTGTGTGTGTGTGTGTGTGTGTCCGCTGGCGGCCTCCACCGGGCAACGTCAGCGTGCCCTGCTCATGCACCTATCATTCGCTGCCGCGTTAGTGCAGGCAGCAATATTATTATTCGCGGCACTCGCAGCGGCACAAGCACGTGATCCACCCGGCATGCTTCTGTCTCCGGGCCTAGCGGCGCTCAAGTCCCCTCTCTCCGCAGACCAGGTGGCTAACTACACGCAGCAGCTCGCCTCCTCCGGCCGCTTCACCAACACTGATGAGTTCTGCGGTCAGGCCCACATCCAGTGCGGCGCCACGGCCTCCTCCCTCGCCTTCAACAGCTGCACGCGCATGTCCAGGCGTCGAAGGCTGCTGGACGACACCATCCTTCAATGCCGTAACAAGCATGCGGCGGAAGCCGTGACCACCCTGGAGCTTTTCTTCACCCGCTTCAGCGACATGCAGCCCGGCAATACGATCACAGTCTCCGAGCCCGAGTTGCTAGGGTCGCGCCTCTCCACCTCTAGGTCCTTCCTGCCCAAGCCCATCTCCGACCTCCTCCCCATGTCCGTCAACAAGCTGCCCAGCGTGCTCAGCACACTGGACATCGCGCCTACCTCCGACATGGCCACCGCCATTGCCACCAACCTGCAAATGTGCACGGACAAGGATCCCAAGGGCTTCAATGATCGCACCTGCTCGTTTTCCCTGGAGGACCTCACCTCCTTCGTTACCAGCAGGGTGGGCACAAGCACTCCCAAGGCCATGGAGTTCTTCTACGACGCCACCATCGTGGACCAGCCGCTCACCATCCTGAGCCTGGACCTGGTCAGCCCCGCTGGCACCAAGCAGTACTCCTGCCACACCATGTCCTTCGCCTTCACGGCGCAGTACTGCCACAACCTGCCTAGCACCAACATCTACAAGATGTCGGCCAATGTCACCGACAAGACGTCAGGCAAGACCACCACCTACGACAACCTGGGCGTTTCCTGCCATCTCGACACCAGCGGCTTCAGTCCCAACCACCCGGCCATGCGCAAGCTCAACAGAAAGCCCGGCGAGGGCGAGGTCTGTCACCTCCTTGTCAACGCTGTCGTCTACGCCGCGCCCTCCTAAGCCAGCTCATAATTATATAATTATGAAATTATATGTAAAGTCAAGGCTATAGACATTTTTACTTTACTCTTTTTGTCATCTAGCATCGAATTACCTCCATGTTGTTCTAGATGTAAGCACTGAAGCACTCACAAATGGATTGGGGAAGGAAGGTCTTTTGCCAAGTCTTTCTCACTTATTTTGAGATACTACAAAATAAGCGCATCGTTGTCCTTAGTGGAAATGCTCCAAAGATTTCTTCTCAATCCTTGTGTGCATAATTAGGTGTGTGATAACAATGAACGATATCCTTTGCACCCTCTCGACATATTTCCAAATTAATTAATTGTATGCCAAAGGTCTCTCAAGATGAGCTCCAAGAAACACTTGCAAGATTTGAAGATAGATCCACAAGCTACCCTCTCATTAAATGACATGCCCCGCCTAGAAGGGATCAATCGTACATGATCCTTGATTGTGGAATTGAGGAGAGGAAAACATGGGTGGCTTGGAGTCTTGATCTCACAAGAGCCTCCCTTTTGGGAGGTCGATGACTTAAGGGGAATTTCAAACTCCGAGAAAAGCTTTTCGAGCAATCATAAAAACGAGCAAAACCCAACAAGATACATATAGAACTTAAACCCTAAAAACTTGCCCAAGGTGATTGCCGCATCGTTCCATATGCCAATACACTTAGTCGTCAATGGCCCAGCTTGAAAAAATGGAAGAGTGCCACATTTGTTGTGAATGCCAAAGGAAGGTTTTGATATTCTACAAAAGAGGCCCTCGACCAGTAATAGCGACACAAGCACACATGCAATGTGTGTGATCAAAAGGTACAATGAGTTGGATGCAGTAGCATCCACGGTCATTTGATCAACAGATTCACCATCGTTAGTATCTCTACCTTCTTGACCGTAGGATAATCTGCCATGCCTAAAGGGCTTCAACATCTTTCCCTCCCTCGCATGAGACTCTTACAAGATTGTGATCCCATTATATGCAATAAGTAGGCTCCACTCTTGAAGCTTCCTTTAACATGTCCGTTGTCCTCATGATGCAACCTCTCCACTACCTTGTGGAGTTGTCCCACCCCTATTAGGTTTTTCTCTATCTTGCAAAATTTGAACAAAGTGAAATCCCAGTGTGCACCTGCTTGAGCACCCCGTAGGGTACCCCCCTCCAAGGGGTGACTGGGTTGTTGGCTGTTACAAACGAACAACTTTGACACAACAATGTTGGCTAGGAAAGGCTAATATGAATGTCCCTATTCATTGGATTTGGTTTGGCAAGACTTGTCTATTAGTGATACGCAGTGGAGTAAAGGGATCAACAACTGCACCTCAATCTGCAAGAGGGGCAGGATCCGGGATGGTGGATCGCCGCAACAGGGGAGGCAAGACTTTTAAATACTTTTATACATACGACCTTGCCGCATGCATAGTGATGCCTGCTAGCCTAGATGGTTAAGGCAGAGTGCCTTGAGGTGGGACGTCCAGGGGTTGAAGGGCATTCTTGATGCCAAGAGAGGCCTAATATTTTTG